>NC_046976.1:14260884-14418384 GCF_009769545.1 Cyclopterus lumpus | reverse complement strand
TGGTGTGAATACTAGAGAATATACTGCAGCTATCTGCACCATTATATTTAGTCTATACTATATTTGGAAATCAGTGGTGCATGTAACCATACTGCACCACAGTCATACATGTGGTGGTTAATAGGAAAATGAGACAGCCAATCAAATCCCCTCATTTCACTTGCAAGACACTGTGTTTTGACAGTTTGATAATGGAAGATAACACTTTGGGAAGTCAACCTCAATGCTTTTCCCACAGGGAAAATGATGTCCTTGAATGGGAAAAACATAATTTACATGAGCAGATAGACAACGAAACAGCCCGCACACAAGGGGAGTGTTTTAGACAGTGATTAGCTCCTCGGGCGCAGCCCACTGCTCCCAAATATGGGTTAAATGCAGAGACCAAATTTCTTGTATGTATGTACAAAAATATGTAATATGACGAACGTAATAACGTTTTTTACAACACACTGACCAAATGTTGTTAGGTTGGATGACATACCTGCAAACCTGTGTTTATAGGAAATATAATTCATGAAATGATATTATTCAATTGGGCAACATATCTGTACAAAATAGTTACTCAGCTTTAGTTTTAGTGATGCAAACAATCCAAGAAAAGGGTGAATTCACACAATATGGTGCATTGGGGGTGCTTCTTTGGATGTACTTCATATTGCATCTTTCCTCCCACTTATTCAAAGACAACTTCACAGAAACTCACCACGAACTACCAAAAGGCTGCAGGAAAGGACAAAACACAGACCCAACATATCAGGACACCACTTCCTTACTACTCACACCATCCTTTGTGTCCAATCACTAAAATTAGATCCCCTAATCACTTACTCCACAGCTATACACTTCCTAATTAGAGTTTGGGGAATTACTATTCAAACAGGATTAAATTACTTCTGTGGCATTGACTGATCTTACCTTCATTTTCCACTTTCTTATCCCCAACTGTTTTTGAATTAAAGGGTAAAAAAAGAAATGCTTCTCAGACTAGAATTGCCTGCAACCATGTTAGAGTACTTTTCTTTGATGAGAAAAGTCAGATAGTTTAATATATAACTTCAGGTGTTGTTTTTTCTGCTCGCGTGGAAGTTTCTTTTAATGATGCAGTAGAAACACGGCCTTTAGCTATTAAAGTGACACCAAATGTTGCAGTAAGTGCAAACACTGCTTATAATAATTCATCCAGGTTTCACAACAGACACACTTTACAGTCACACTATAGGTTGCACAACACACACAATGTCCTCAACAATCATAGACAAACCTGTCTTCTTGTCTCTTTCTTTTTTAGCCTGTCAGGAATCACCACTCCAGACCTTGTGGTCAGCACCAGTCACCTGATGTGGCTAAACTTTAAAACAGATGACACCAGTGGCTCCCTGGGATTCAAGGTGTCCTTCGAAGGTAAGGATGATTACAAAGTTGTGACTGTCAGTCAGTCGGATGTGCCGGCTTGCTGACAGCATTTTAAAAAAAAGTAACTCTTTCTGTGAGAGTCTCGATTAGAATGACGTGTCTTTTTTTGGGGTCATTTACCCTTGTGCATTGCGACTAATTGATCAATGCTCACAACTGATATAGTTTGTATCGGTTGCCTGTATTATTGTCCTTGCCTATATGGACCATCATGAGTTTGGTTTCAAGAACATAGGGGTCAGAGGTGCTCTCATCAAAGACTTTTGTAATGAAGCTTAATAGCGTCATAAATTAATGTGTGAATTTGAGGAGTTTGCCAGAGCTCTTCTAAATAAGGCTGCCATTTGCCTTTCAGAAGCACAGCAACTCTTCTCCCTTGCCCACAGATGCTTATTTATTATCAGTAAAAATAACAGAAAGTGGAACAGCATGCTAAACCAAAGTGTAATTAAAACAATGAGTTCTACTTAATGAAGGGGAAGAAACGCTTTGAACCACTTCACCTCCCAGATTGGAGCACCCAAAATCTAATTTGCATTCTCAATTACTTGTATTTTAAGCCTGATCATCAAGTGTAATTGCAAACAAAGTCATTCCAGTACACACACTCCCTATCTTACTCTTCAATTTGAGTGTGGTTTCACACACTCTGCAGACATTTTAAAGTTTTTAACAATATGATTTTCTTGAATGTCAAACAGACAGGAACAACAAATATGCCATTACATCTCTTTGCTTATTCATGAGAATCAAATGCTGTTGCATTCACTCCTGTCTGCTCTTATACACAACAAACGCAGAGACACACACATGCATTCACAAACTCATGTATACCAACAGACAGTCCATGAAAGACATGCAAAAGCCAATGTACACGCTCACTTCAAAGGGCTCTTATTTATTGCCTCCATTTTCACTCAAGTTCTAATTGTAAGGACCCACGAGGCAGAGAGGCCTCACTTGAGAAAAAGCACCGCAGGGAGTTTGAGTTCTTCAGTGTGGCTGTTATCGCAACAAGCGAGTGTGTGTGTGTGTGTGCCGGAATGCATTTGCACATGTTCGTCCTATATTTGTCGTGTTCTTCCGGATGTAGTTTATTTTTGATCCTTTACATTCACTTTAAATATTTGAATTTTCTCTCAGGCCCAACTCAAAACACGCTTTCAGCATCCTCTGTTTTAAAGGTGACTTCCACGTAAGATCAATGAGTTGTCTTGTGAATGAGGCTGCCTCAGGACAGCCATACATTCAAACTGCAGTGAGCTCTAAATATGTGTTCTAAATGATGATCATCATTAGGGCTGAGTACGGATTTATACCCAGCACTGCCCCTGGTGCGATTTAAAATCGTATTAGACCCTGCCATCATTTCCTGGATGGATGAGCGTATTCGCTCTCTGTGTTCCCCCATCCGGATGCCTCGATAGGATGCCTCAGCATACCCATCTGCAATCTGCAACCTCGGAAAAGTAGAAAGAAGAGTGAGTGAAAGAAAGAGGAATGCATACATCTTGCGATAATGAAATTGGTATGTGTGGTTTTAAGGCAGAAGGGTGTTCATGGAGCTGTGCGTTTGTGCGTGCGTGTGTGTGTGCGCGTGCGCATGTGTGTGTTTGTGCATGTACCTTAAAGTACTCACGTCAGCTTCCAACGCAAGTTAGAACGTTTATCACACAGTAAGGGGAGCAATACATTTGCAGGGGGAGAGAGAGACCGATGTGAGGTATGCTATGTAAGTGATTCACGAGAGAAGAGAAGTACAGAAAATTCTGTGAAAAATTGAATTGGCCTGAAATGTAATTCCTGTTAAGGGACAATAGGGAATGCACATTGATTTTGATGTAGTGAATTGTAAATGCTAGTCTGCCTCGTCAGCCCAAAATGAACTCTTCACTGATTCAGTCATTGCTAATATTCATTCAAGGTGCCAGACAGGACTGGCACCTTGAATAAAACCAGAAACTAATGAAGCAATGACCTTGGAGACTCTTCAGCTGGAGATGCCTTAACCAACTGAGGTTACTGTTAAGGAAATGTACATTTAACAGCTATTTCTCCAAGATGCCCCACTTCATGAAAATCTCATATCTGATTAAAATGCTACACTGACTCAAAACAAGCAGAAGACCTGAATATTGTTCTCTCTTTTTAAGTATGTATTTCCTCATCTTGCTCTCGGTCAAGATTGTCAGACCAAGATCTAAACCCTAAGCCAGAATTCACTGAGGCACCACTTCCCTGAGCTACGTCAGCTGAACCAGCACATATACTATTTAGAAAATAGAACTCTCTGCAGATTGTGTATACATATATATAAAGTAGATTTACTTTATGAAAATCTCATATCTGATTAAAATGCTACACTGACTCAAAACAAGCAGAAGACCTGAATATTGTTCTCTCTTTTTAAGTATGTATTTCCTCATCTTGCTCTCGGTCAAGATTGTCAGACCAAGATCTAAACCCTAAGCCAGAATTCACTGAGGCACCACTTCCCTGAGCTACGTCAGCTGAACCAGCACATATACTATTTAGAAAATAGAACTCTCTGCAGATTGTGTATACATATATATAAAGTAGATTTAAAAGTGTCAAACAAATGATGGACATTGGCACAATGTTCCTGTAATAAGAGCTGGTAATAATGGAGAGTGCATCCTATTCTGCATGTCATGTTCACCTTATTGTTGTCCACAAGTTGTAAATATATTTTCCTCGTCGACCCAGTGGGAACAAGGTGGACAATATGCTAGTGGGAAAGTTCCAACATCCAACAGTTGAGAATTGGCTGCAGAACTTCATTGTATAGAACGATAAGGGAAGTCATTTTTTTCTCTGGACTGCAGACTACAGGACTGCACTATTCTTCCAGGCTTTCAGAGTCAGAAAAAGAAATGTAAATGGGGAAGTAAATGAATAAATTTGTTTTGGGGAAATATTTTTTGATTGGCGATCCAAGGACTTTTGCCCTGTCAAAATATAGGGTCCGACAAAATCAAGCTGAATCCACATTTTCAAGAACCAGGAATTAATGAGAAACAGCTCTATCTGTTTTGATTTAGTGAGAGGTCTTGCATCTTCATATCACTTTTTGACTATATGTGGAAGCATCTTGTCAATATCGGCTGGAGGCTACAGTCAGGAATTGCCTTGGCTTGAGATGTATCTTGTCTCTCTCCACCACCCAGCTCTTTTTCTAATCCATCTAACATTTGTTAGTAAAACTGTAGAAAAGACACTTGTCATGTAAGGCCACCATCGTGGTCCATGATGCTAAATGAATAAATAAACAATATTATTGTTTTAATTTCAGATAATGTAAAGGTGAAAGAAAAAGGTCAGGGAGGGGGCTCGTGTTAATTTAATTGTATCCTTTAAATGTATCTCAATAACAATACGGTTCAAACTGGAGCAGATCTTTATTTGTATAACCGTGAAATGTGTTTCCTCTGGAAATAATTTTGTGCATAATTGATGTATTTCTTTTTACCCAAACAGAAATTGACCAAGGCAGTTGTGGAGATCCCGGAATCCCAGCTTATGGCAAACGAGAGGGGGCAGGTTTTCGTCACGGGGACCGACTCTACTTTGAGTGTCAGCCTGCCTTTGAGCTGATGGGGAAGAAGAACATCACCTGTCAGAAGAACAACCAGTGGTCAGCTAAAAAACCCAGCTGTGTCTGTAAGTTCGTGGATACCTTATGTTATTCAGATTCTACATGCACCATGTACAGACATGTGCATGAGTGCATCACTAATCAAGAGGGGCATAAATATGTATGTTTGTGCAGAGAGGGCTGCTTAATAAATGATCAGATTATCTCAGCAGAGGCCGTGGATTTAAGCCGTAAGAGTGCTTATTATCTACTTAACTTCACGGAAGACCAACACAGAGAGTGAGAGAGTTACAGGGTGAGGGCAAAAGGAAAAGAGAGCCGACCATGCCGATAATGGCCACTGTCTGTATTATTGATACGATAATTGGGTGGACAGAAAGCAGCGGTATCTAGATAAACATCACTGAGTACAATGTTTCTAGAACCTTTGCTTTGTCGTAGAAGTGGGGGGCACGTGCCAAAGACAGCCGAGCAGTGGTCGGTTCATCCCATCAGATGTAGATATCTCCGTGAAGTAGCTGTCATTTTTATTTCCAGGCATATACTGGTTCAGCCTTGTCAGACCACCACAAACAGAGCATACATTTGTGAGCTGACTTTTCAAGGAAGGCTACATCTGCCCAGTAACACCCAGCTATTGTGCTGTTGCCTTCTGAGCACTTTCATCGTAGATACAGGGATCAAGTGACAGCCTCAACAGTAGTCATGGAGGGAGCTGAGACGAGACCATCTTTCATTTTCAAACCCAACACATTCCTTATAGCTACAGTAGCTGCTAGACATTGCTTGAAAGCAATGATTTTTCGGGTATTGTTGTTAGATTTTCAGCTTAGGCTTCCTCTATCCCCATTTCATTCCACACAGCTTACTTAAATAAGATGATCTTTGTTAGTAGTGGGTTCCTATTGTCATATGATGGTAGATAAATAGTTCAAGTTTGCCACAACAAGCCACAAACAACCTCTTCTAAACTAATAGCATGGACTAGTTTTATCACAATCACACATATTCCCTTACAATACAATGTATCAAATTAAATTGAAGTCAGCAAAAGTAAATACAATCATCCCTTATGTTTTCAGCCTCCTGAACAATAGTTGCTTTGTTTTATTTCTAGTTTTCTCCATTTCTCACAGTTTATATCTCTGTATCTCTTCTATAGTTTCCTGTTTCTTCAACTTTACCACTCCCTCCGGGGTGCTGCTATCTCCCAACTACCCTCAGGAGTACGGTAACAATATGCACTGTGTGTGGTTGATCATCACCAATCCTGAAAGCCGCATCAATCTGGCCTTCAACGACCTCAGCATGGAGAAACAGTTTGACTTCCTCTCGATCAAAGATGGTGGAAAGGTAGTGATGACTTAGAAGCTGTTGTTCTTGGTTACTTTGAATAGCTCTTTTTGCATCAACTATTGCCCTGCCGATCAGTGATTGTGCATGCCAGTAGGAGGAGCAGACTGTATACATTTGTGTACGAGCTAAACCTGTCATCCAGTACCATTGGACTTGCTAGTCTTTCGGTCTACCTCCGCATAGCAGCTGTTTACTCTGTGACTTCTTTTCTTTTTTAGCTTATAATAGACTTTAATCTTATTTCCTTTCAGGCTGAGTCTCCTATCCTAGGGACCTATTCCGGTGACGCCCTACCTCCTCCTATAACAACTAGTGCCCATGTGGCCCGGCTGGAGTTTCTGACCGACCACACCTACACAGACAGAGGCTTTAACATCACGTTTACAAGTAAGTATTGAGTGTTATAGTAACATATATAAAGGGAAGTATTTAAACAAACTCCTGCACAGACTGGGTGTTTTGTATTGTAGATTGTTTCTACGTACTGTACAATATAGTGTCTATGTGTATGTGTGTGCACAGGCATGAATCATCTGCCATATCTATGTCTCCCTCAGACTGCATAAAACCCTTCTAGCCATCAGTAACACATTCTTTGCACACACATAGTCACATAGATAAATGACACAAAAAATACCTGTCTTTATTGTTAAAATAGAGAGACTTGACATCTAAATAAAACCCAAACAAAGACACGGGGTCCTTACCTGACAGATACATTGCGGCAGTGCTCATTATATTCTATTCTGGGTAGTTGCTGACTTGTGAGGAAATTCCAGATGGGTTTTGTTCTCTGATGCAGTAATCGTTGGCTGCATGCTGGTAAACCCATTTCTTGGATAGACTGTACCATGAGGGTTTGGCAGTGGCATTGCATTATTTGCATATGCATCCTAATGAGCCTGGTCTTTGCATTTTTACACAAGCCAAAATAGATATCCCCTTCCATGGTGTCTAGCCCTAACCCTATGCAGCCACAAAGATTAATAGTAATCTTTAAGGTGCCGTTGGGCAATACATTTACTAGCAGTGACTCATTTTAATCTAGGGAATAAAGTATTATTTCTAATTTTACAGTTTGATGCTTTAGTATGGTTTTCTTTGTACTTCTCACCTTGAGTTTACCACACCATTATAGAGTTATCCATCTACTTGGGGGGAGCATTTTTATTAGTTTATTGTATTATGCAAAATACCAGTATCCAATACTGTCAATGTGGTCAAAGACAAGAACATCACTTCTCACATTCAACATTACTTGTCCAAAGCTTGGCAAGTACATTCTTTTCCCTAAAATGCAACTCACGTTTTTATGTAATCATCCAACCAAGAACTCCTCTATAATGAAGGATATTTTACTTAAGCATGTAGCCCTTAAATCATCATACAATGAGCAGTAGAACATGAAATGGACTTCATCTTCATCTCATCTCATGCTGTCTGTTTCTATTACAAACGGTAATGTACCTGAACATAACTGTGCACACAGATATATCCTTAACTTTTGGTTAACTGCTTCACACATGACTCTACTCTAATTGTTCATCGTTAGCGTGTATGTCGGTAGGTTATGTTTGTACCAATCATAAACAGCCATCTCTCCTCGTACATCAAAAACAATATGTTTTGATCATCATAGTTATTTGAAGCTTAAGAAGAAAATTAATGATGGATCCAGGAAAAGATCATCTCACATTTATGTTTGGAGGTGCATTATTATAGCAGTAATGCCCCACAGTTAAAGTATTACACCGTTTTCTGTGTTTTCTGGGCCTAAATACAAAAAGTTTTTTGACACTGGAATATTTAAAGGAACCTCTTCAACTCAGTAATTAACAAACTGAACATTTTATTTGCATGATCGATTGATCCATTAAACTGTGGAAGCCGGTATGTAAAATTACAATGCACTCTGAGGACTTATCCTGTATTCTGTTTCCAGTTCCTAAAATATTGGTGCTCTTGCTAAAGTAACATACGTCAGCCTACCCAGAGTGCCTTTGGGACCTTGCTCTTGCTCATTTGCAGAGATGTCGTCAAGCCAACCCAGGTGCCTCCGGAAAGCCGCAATGTGGACCACACATGGCCACTGATGCATTAATTAACAAGTTAGATGAATGTATAAATTACCAATGCAGCATGGTGAATGAATGTCGAGACCAGTTAATTGAATATGACGGTTTGTTCCCGAGAACAGTGTCATCTAACCGCAGGACTGTTTTTGGGGGGTGTTGTGGTGCTGAGCGGACAACTTCCATCATTCATGGTAATTAAGCACATGCCAAACTGTATTGAGGGGATTTTTGACTCTTTAATAAATAAGATAATCGTGATGGATGAGGTGTGGCTGGCACTCTGTTTGGGTCCAATGGATACAGAAGAGGGATTCATCAACACCTCCACATGTCACCTAACTGTGTGCCTGTACAAGAGTGAGAGCGAGAGAGTAAGTGAAAGAGATAGTGGTGCAGGTGATGTATTTGTTTACATGCCTAGTTCCAGGGTTATGCCTCTGGTGTGACTGCTTTTCTCCAAGGCCTTTCTAACTGGTTCCTGCTTGAAGTTTCGTTGAGAGGCTCGATAGATAACGTATGAAAAAAAGAACATTTCCCTGCTGAGTTTACGCCACGTATTATTCAACAGTGTCATCTGGCCTGATGATCTGCATACGGTGTTGTTTCCCACCCTTTATAATCACTGCAGCATATTGAATCAATGTGACTCACTAAGTGAAACAAATTTCCTCTCGTTAAATGCTGGCATTGCTAAATTCTGACTGTAGGGGGAAAAAGTTTTGTCCAGAAACTAAGGTAATTATTTTTAGAATCTCTATGTAAATTAGCATATTTGCACAGAAAATGTGAGTGACGAGGATTAATTCCTGCAGAACTACAGGTGAGCACTTGTGTTTTCAACAAGAGGGCACTTCATTTTTTGAACACTATCCCCTCACACCTTTGTCCTCTCCTTCACACTAACCCTACCTCCTCTCTGTATTTCCAATAGCATTTCGCCACAACGAATGCCCAGACCCAGGTGTGCCAGTTAACGGTAAACGCTTTGGTGAGAGTCTTCAGCTGGGCAGTTCGATCTCATTCCTGTGCGAGGAGGGCTTTGTTAAGACCCACGGCTCGCAAACCGTCTCTTGCATTCTCAAGGATGGCAACGTGGTGTGGGACAATGCAGTTCCTCGCTGTGAGGGTGAGTAAACAAGTGGTTCTGCTTCATGACAGCCATCTTACAACAGGTTGTGGATGCTTGTTACCTAACTGGAACATTTTAACTACACACTCCAGCAATTATTATAGATATTTTTTCATTAGGTGGCATGAGATGAAGCCTATTACTGGGGACACGCATGGGTGCATGACAAATATTGTCCCTCAGAATTACTGACACCGTTTTTAATATTAGTTGTAAATATTAATAAGATGAGAGATGGGATTTTTTCATGCTGTATTTTTTTTATCCCATATCTGATCTGGCATAGTTGGCTGTGCTATCACCAGTATAAATATGCAAAAGGATGCAAAGTCCCGAAGAGAAAGCTGTGCTTTTGATTAGAAAGCATTTGTTCCATGGTCGAGCATCTCATTAGCTCGGTGCCCACTGTGTTAGAACTGTTCTAAACCATGACATTGGAATATGCTCTTGTATGTTTACTTTAGCTCATCATTTAGCCTCACTGCATCTCAGGATTGTAAAGAGATTATTTCCTCTGCACACCCAAATATTGAATGGATTATTGTTGATAAAAGGGAGGACGATAAATCAATCGAAATGGATTTTCTGCTTCTTTTGGAATGCATTAATGATATATCTTTTACATTTGTTGCAGATATAACTAATTATTATCATCAACAATGTCTATAATAACAACAATAATAATACATTCTTATGGCAGAGATCACTAAGATCTGACTAACGGGTGGTGATTTTTTTGGTGGTAATACAGAAGCTTTGTTCTTTCAAGTATCTGTTGCTGCAGACGTCATGTGCTTGCAACCATCCATTCACCCCTCTCTGACTCAATATCAATAAACTATTTCCAGCAAATCAGACAGGCCTATAGAGCTGGCAAAACTAAGATGAAGCTATGCGTTAACTAGCTAAGGCTCTTGGACACCAGCAGCGTGGCACATTTAGCACAGACATGCTTAGGGCTCTGAGGGGCCTAATCAGGCTCACTATTCAAGATACACAAAGCAGAAACCATTATGAAAACATGTCACTTCCCCCTGTGTGCCACAGCAGCGTTGTATTCCCCTGAGACCATCTATCATACCCCTGCGTTTGTAGCGTAATTCGTTTTATAGATGTCCTTCAGTATGCTGAGTTGGCTGATTAAATCATTCCACTTCAAAGGGAGCGAGGAGCTGGCACTGTAACTAAGCCCTCCACTGTGCTGTGTGTTCTAGTTAAGGATAGACAGTTACAGAGATGTACGGCAAAGAGGACATTAACAGAGGTGAGGGTACGGGAGAGGAGTCGATGTGCTCAAGTGTCTTTTGTGCTGGCGATCAAAGATGGTCTCTGTCTGATGGGTACGTCAGCAGAAATGTTGGTTTAATAACAGATTTAAAAAGGGGAGGAAACGTACGCATACACATGGATAAGTAATGCATGCCCTTGTACACACAGGCATACATGCAGGCACGCGTACAATGAAGAGGTATGTTTCCTCGGAGAAATGGTTAACCTTGAAGTGAGCGGTCACCAATTTACACTAGATAGACCCTGGTACTAAAAGAAATGGGATGAGCCCCGGATGATGCATGAGATCAACTATGGACGTTGTCATACATCAGATGGCAAAGACATGCATAATTCAATCTCTATCTGTTCCTTCTCTCCCTCCATATATTCTGTCTCTCCATTAGCCCCATGTGGAGGGGATCTGAAGGCTCCCAGTGGGATCATCCTCTCCCCTGGCTGGCCAGAACTCTATAAAGAGGCCCTTAACTGTGAATGGATCATTGAGGCTCCTCCAGGATACCCTATCAAGATCATCTTCGACAAGTGAGTCACCCAAAAAACTCTTTGCTGCGTCACCGTTTTTGTTCCTCTTAGAACAAATGTATTATTTCAGCAACCATCTCGCTGCTTTCTGTCACTTTTTTCCTTACCTTTCTGTCTGTAACGCACATTAACATACACCTCCAACTAGGATAACATAACCCCGCTCCCTGAAGATCCACAGATATCCGTATGTACATATACAAATGCACATATATACAGAGAAATGTCAAGAGACCTAAAGTTTGAAAATGTATACATGCATATGCAATGCATATTTAAGTGGATATGATCTGTCAAGAGGATCCGGAGAGATGGGAGGGTCCTGATGTTTCAGTGAGAGACATACAGTCGTACGATCAAACGCTACATTAGCGTTCCACAAAGGCTCATCCTTGCGAGCCCATCTCATCCTCGTCCCTGCTCCGATAGCACACTATGCAAAATTAATGCAACATAAATGCTTGTTGCTCTTTAATTTTCATGTAGCATCAATGAAATATTACAAACCGCATTCATTAAGATGACATGGTGCTGAAACTAAGCAATGTATTCATGGCTTTGAAGAGGAAGTGGCTCTGGCAGCAAAGGCAGAAACACACAACAAGCACACACACACACACACACACACACACACACACACACACGCACACGCACACACACACGTGTATACATTCTACATTGAGACACTCACCAAACTGTGCCAAATGCCAAAGGATTTTCTAAAACTGTGCAAATTATAAATGATTGTGAATGTTGGTTAAAAGCAAATCGTTGACATAAAGAAATTAATACTATTGTCAAAATATTTTAAATACAACTGTGGCTAAATGTTGAAACGGTAATAATTTTTTGGGTTTTGTTTTTAATCACCACACTGGTTTTCAGTTGGTCTCGTTAGATTAGTAGATGTCCTTATTCATTCTGAATTGCAGAGTATTTCCACATTTTCCCAAAAGAAGATTAACTCGCTTGGGGGCCCAACCCCGAAATTTGAGCCCCTATTGAATTCCTGTTTGCGGTAATTTGGTAAAAATGATAATGTATTTAGCATGGCCTATGTCCATTTTTACACAGTGTCTCTCTGTGAGACCGCCTCAAGACCTTTATTAATCAGTTAATATTTAGTTTAAGTTATGCATATTACCAAACTAATTTGTGGGAATGAAAAGGAATTTGGGGCCGTCCGGTGCTCTTTGGGTATGTGGATTTGCTCTCCATGTCTGGTCGGTGGTCCAGACTTGCATTTAGCACTTTAGCATGCTGATCAGATTTACCAATGAAACCCACACTAGACAAATTGTAGTTAATAGACTTATTCTTAGAATGATGCCCGATATAACAGAATCATTTATCTGTGCTTTTTAATATTATGGTACAATTATTATCACACTGCAGCAGACATCTCCTCTGCTCTCTATGAGAGGGCTGAGCTCCTTCAAGTATAATGACACACATGCTCACATGCACACACACAGACACGCACACACGCACACACACACACACACACACACACATCGAGCGACTCAGAGAGGATGCAGTAGATACAGTGAAGTAATGATAACTACGACAAGTACGCTGGTTACTGTAAGCGCCTGTCTGTATGTAGTCCAGCAGTTCTGCTGGCTGGGACAAAGCAGTCCCACCTCCCTCTGCCAGCGGTACCTGCTAATCTTCACTCAGGAACATGGTTTATTTTATTGACATTTTGGATTTGTTTCCAGTGAGATTTTAATGACGTTTTATTGTTACTTTACTGTTGTACACATCATTGTTGCTGCTCTAGAAACAACATTGAGTTGTATGTAAATGTCTTCTAATGATGATATATTCAAAAGCAATCATTTGGTTATATAAAAGAGACAATGTCGATAAAGAACCGAACCAATAAGGAGTATCGGTAAAATCCTACTGATACCATCCCAAGTGGGAACGTAATGTGACCATATGTATTTGCATCACAATACATGTTATTTTTCTTTTTATCTAAGACATAAAAACCTTTCTTCAAATTCTGTGTTCTCAGGTTCCGCACCGAGGTGAACTATGACGTTCTTGAGGTGCGCGATGGACGTTTTCCCTCCTCACCTTTAATTGGTAGTTACCAGGGTACCCAGGTTCCTCAGTTCCTCATTAGCACCGCCAGCTTCGTGCATCTCCTCTTCTCGACTGACAAGAGCCACTCGGACGTTGGCTTCCGCATACGTTATGAAAGTAAGGGCTTAGAGTTTGTGAACGTAATAACATAGAGTCAAAACTACACCCAAAGTTACAGAATAGATATTCTGTAAAGGATAGACTCATTTACCCATGCTTCACAGAGCCTAATATAAATTAATCTATTATAATATGGACCGAATCAGAGACAACAGCCATATGCCTTGCTCACGTACTAGTAAAAGCTATACAGTCTTTGTCGTAAAAACAATGTCTGCAGGCTCTCAATTTCCCCATGAAGTTGTTCTTATTACAACACCTATAATTAGAAAGTAAATGGGGTAAGATATATCTCGTAGAAAATGCCCAAAACTCCATATACACTGTCATCTGCTTGCACCCACACGATAAATCCAACCCTAAAAGAAGTGCCGTCCTCTTTTCTACCTGTGTGGCTGACCTTTTGCACTTTCTCTGTGATGAATCCGTGCAAATGTTCAATAATTCACTACGAGAAACCATGCAGCAGAAAAGAGTGCTGAAACTTCGCATTTGTTTGTTCCTGTTCAAAAAGGATGTTCAAGTTAATTATTTATCAGGATTGCTTTCGGAGAACAAACTGCCTTTTAATATTTCTGACCTTAACTTGACCTTTTGAAAACAGGGTGCAAGCCTAATTACACTGCAAGCAGGGGGATTTTCAGTATCTTAATTTCTGTGTCACTCTTTTTTCTTCTTCTTCTGATTGTTGATCCTGTTCCTTTCTAGCCCTGCAGTTACAGTCTGATCACTGCGTGGACCCTGGTATACCTGTCAACGGTCAGCGACACGGAAATGACTTCTATGTGGGCGCTTTGGTGACATTTAGCTGTGATGCGGGTTACACACTTAGTGACACAGAGCCTTTAGAGTGTGAACCCAATTTTCAGTGGAGCCGCCCCCTGCCTAGCTGTGATGGTAGGTTCCATAATATTGACCTAGAAATGAATAGTCTCCTGTCAGATTTCATCCTATTCATGGATAGGATTAAAGCTACATTCATTGTTGTGTGTTATTCCAGATGAAAAAGTCGAAATCCTTTTGAGCACTTTGCTCCATATTGCATCACATTTAAATTCACATAAATGTCTGAGTTATTATAAAATCCATTTAAGATAGCGTTTCTTTCAGCAACTCTTGTTTTAGGCTTTAAAAGTTTTGGGCTCATTTCATCATAAATGTTTTATATGTAGGGACTTGAGCGTCCACTTTGATGTTTCCCTTTTCCCTCATCTGTAAATGCTTTTATATTTAAGGACAGTATTGATTTCTGCCCACTTTGTAATGATATTGATGATACCACTGTCTCCTTTTTATGCCGTCTTGAAGGGCACCTCTTGTAAAAAATATTTTTACCGCATTGTTAATGCACAGACAAGTTTGGCTATTTTTTGGGAACATTTTATTTCTGTCTTCATCCACTTTGTTTTGCCCTCTGATTTTTGCCTCTCCTCTTATTTCTCTCCGTCATCCATCGCCTGCTGTACCCATTCGCCCTGTGTCGTCAGCATTGTGTGGAGGTTATATACAGGGCAACTTCGGCACCATCCTGTCACCTGGCTTCCCAGACTTCTACCCTCACAACCTGAACTGCACGTGGATAATCGAGACCTCCCATGGCAAAGGTTAGCGGGGAAATTGTGTGTCAACACATGCAGACGTCAAACTCAATTTCCCTTACAATGTCATTTCCCCCAACCGAGTGGCCTTTGTATTTTGTCGAACATGCTGTCTCTGTAAGACGTGCTGAGAGGATGGCCTAGGGCTACAGTGCCAAGGGATGGTGCTCCAGTCATGTCACCTTTGGTAGAGCTTTTTACATCAAATTGACACAGCCTTATTTGCAGATGCTCTCGATGCCTGGGTGTAATGTGTTTGATAAGTGACAGAGAGGGGAGACAGGGAATTGATGCTCTACGCATTATTAAACTGAGAATATTGTTATACACGTTTTGCCTTGAATGCAAATTCCAACTTGCAAGAGTTTGTTCTTCGAACGTATATGATAATGATAGTACCAAGTTCATCATTTACTCATGTTAAGGTCATGAATGAAAATATAATATTGAAAGTGCATTTTACCAGTTGATCTTTCTTCCTCGCTTATTCAGGTGTCCAATTCACCTTCCACACCTTCCACCTGGAGAGCCCTCACGACCATTTGTTGGTGACAGAGAACAGCAGCTTTTCTCACCCCCTTTGGAAGCTGACGGGCTCCACACTGCCTTCGCCTCTCAGTGCAGGCCTATTTGGAAACTACACCGCGCAGATCCGCTTTCTCTCCGACTTCTCCGTTTCCTACGAGGGATTCAACATCACTTTCTCTGGTAAGAATTTAGATTTAGGTTTTTCAAATGCTGAGAGACGAAAAGAGGGATAGCTGGAACAATTGCTGATCGCGGTATTAAGCCATGCACATTTTTCTAGACAGGCATGAGGCCGAGAGGTTAAGCACTGAAGGGGTTTGTGGTGACAAAGGATCTGTCTTGTTCTAGTTGTAATAGGAGCGGCTCGAGAGAAGAAATAACTCGATTGGGATTCCGAGGTTGTGGGGTGCCCTTCTTCGGTTAGAGAAAATGTTAGTGTTGGTTTAATGTAAGGTCTTTTAATTGGTTATGAAACAATCTCAGTGTGATCGTGATACCTCTATTGGTCCACCAAAAAAACCTGAAAATGTTAGTTCCTTGTTTGAATTTAAAGATACAAAAATAACTTGTATGTACAATACAAACTCATCCGAGAGATTTACACAAGACATATATTTTCTAGCCATAAACCCATTCAGGTTAATTTTTTTAATCTGACTTTCAGGCTTCTCATTATGGAACAGTGACTTGCTGTAACCTTTTAAATACAAGGGTATGTTTTGACACAAACAGGTATCCTTATTTTGGAGGAGCCCACTATGAACGAGGATACTCATCTGAATATCTGAGTATCTGAATACTCATCTAAGGATACGTCCTAGAAATATGTAATTACAGCCACTCAAGAGTGAATTATGAAATGGTTAACATCAAGAGAATTGATTCATTTTAAATGGATCAATTAGGAGAGAGCACAGATGAGCCTCTACCCACTGAGAGCATCATTTCACCTCCTTTTGCTCTCAGAGCAACGCTGGATATGAACACCAAGACTCAGTCTAAAGATCGTCATAAAGTCCAGTAGACAAGATACCACCTATTTAATTCAATATTAAGCTTTACACGATGGATGTAAATATATGTCTGAATGGAGGCTCAAATGTTGACCCACCTCAATGGCACGTGATGCTTTATTGATTTTGATAAAAGACACGTTGATTAATTTAAGCATGGTTCACCCTCCTGTTTGTCCAGCGGGGAAAAGTTCTCAACCTTTCCAAGTGTGACAGAAGTCTTAACAAGTTCAATTTACACTTTCACACATTAAAAAGTCACAGGACATGGAAGTAACTATGATGTTGTTTTCTAGAGCAAAACAAAACAGACAAATCACAGTTTACCTGGCATCTCGATGTACTAATACATCTGTGGAGACAGCATCTTTACACCTTTTCCTTTTTTCTTCCAGAGTATGACTTGGAGCCATGTGAGGATCCTGGAATCCCACCATACAGTACGAGAAAGGGCCTGCAGTATGGGGTGGGTGACGCCCTCCTCTTCTCCTGTTTCCCGGGTTACCGGCTGGAGGGTCCGGCGAGGGTGATTTGCTTAGGGGGTAGGAGGCGGGTGTGGAGCTCCCCTCTGCCAAGGTGTGTTGGTAGGTGGTCACATGCTTTATTTTTGGCTTTTGTCACTTCCTCTCTATCCCCCTCACAATGCCATGTCACCTCACTCGCCCTTTCACTTAAACCCACCCATCCACTTACAACACTGTCAGTCACATTGGAAGACGAGGCATTTCTCTTTCAATTCTCCTCATTATCTCTCTCCGTCGACCCACGTTATGTCTCTTCATTGGATAGCTTCCCAGAAACAGCCTTTTTGACGTTGTCCAAATTATATAGAGCAGCAGCTCTAATGAGGATGACAATAACGAGCTGCAATATGTTAATTGTAGATGTTGCTCGTGGCTGATGCCTGGGAAACATGAGTAAAGCTGGACAGATTTAGGTCAGTATGTTGATTATATGATGCACCAAACCTTAGGAGTTGCATTAGAGCGGTAATAGGAAAACAAATTCTATCCTAATCGGCCTAATGATAGGTAAAGCACAGACCATGACAATGATTGATCTATTTGTGATTGTCCTTTGCGTGGCTCTTTTCTGTATATACAATGCAATGTTAAACAGAACATGCATATGGGATACAAATTGTGAACAGCTGTAATTATTCTCTGGGAGTATTTATACCATTTGCCCATTTTTTTTTTTCTCTAAATAAATTAAATCATGTGTAAGTGTTACGATTTTGACACTCTTTTAGAAACAAATAATTTAAGTTTAGTAAACAAATCACATTTATTTTCCTTATATCAGGTTATCTGGTTCTAAATGTTTGTTGTGAGAGTTTGGGCATGTGTTAACTAGGTCAAGCAATTTCAGCGTGTTAACATTTACTTGTCTCTCTCTTTTTACGTATTGTATCTAGATGAATCCAAATATTGAATGGTTGAAATTGATAAAACATATAGTTATTTTTCACACTTCGGACAGCCTTATTTTAGAAGTTTAATACTTCTCTAAATACCTTGTCTATCACCTTATCTTACCTCACTGCACAAGATTATATTGTGGATACATTTGTGATCATTTATATTCTGGCAGCTATATTTCTATAGCAAACTCTGCCTTCCTTTTTTTCAAACAAAAAGCAATTTTCAAATGGAGCTGAAATTACTGGTAATCATATTCAGATTGTATTGTGACTATTATGATGTGCCACTCAACATTCAGGTATAGTCACTGACCGTATCCCTCTCCCATCACCTCTCCCATCTCCCTCTGCATGACAGCATGAATGAATACACTGAGTTTCAAGCATATAGCGATTGACATGTCCTCTGCTCTCTCCAACACCACCACCGTCTCCCCTGCCCTCTCCTTCTGTCTCTCTGTCATTCTCTCCGCTCCCTCTCTTTTTCTCTAGCTGAATGCGGCTCGTCCGTGACAGGCATGCAAGGGGTGCTGCTCTCACCCAACTACCCCGGTTACTACGGCAACTACCACGAGTGCATCTACTCCATCCAGACACAGCCTGGAAAAGGCATCCAGCTACGGGCACGAGACTTCCGACTTGAGGAAGATGACATGCTCAAAGTGAGGGGGGTTGGAGGCAATCGCAGCCTTGTTAGCATCGCTGTGTGTGCAGAGCCGATCACCTTAATTCAGATGCTTCCTCCCACTCTGCCTCCTTCCCTTCCAGGTCTTTGATGGCAGCAGTAATAAGGCTCGTCTGCTGGGGGTGTTTACAGGCATCGAGCTGCTAGAGACCACCTTGAACACCACCTCCAGCTCCATGTGGCTGGAGTTTATCAGCAATGCGGATAACACCAGTAAAGGCTTTGAACTGCACTTCATTAGTGAGTAACACTCAAAACACCCACCTTTCTTTACATTTGTTATTTACATTGAAGTTTAATTAGTTTGCTTATATTTCATTTTCCAACCTTCATTGCCTCTGCCACATTAATGCTTTCTTCTTGAATACCTTCCCCTACTGTCCTTCATCTCACCTTTCTGTCCTTCTCTCTCTCTCTCTCTCTCTCTCTCTGTCTCTCTCCCCACAAGGTTTTGAGCTGGTGAAATGTGAGGATCCAGGTGCTCCCCAGTTTGGCTACAAGCGGGAGGACAAGGGTCATTTTGCAGGAAGCAGTGTGTCGTATAGCTGTGACCCAGGCTACACCCTAAGGGGCCCTGAGGTGCTGACCTGCCTGAGGGGGGAAAGGAGGGCATGGGATAGCCCCCTCCCACTCTGTGTTGGTGAGTCAGATGCTCCTTGAATGGGTTATAAATCATGCTGTTGGCAGAAATATTAGTATTTTGTTGCCAATGTTTGGCATCTGCTGGTGTCTTCTTGCTCATTGCATTATATTAAGTTTAGATTTTTACCGAAATATTCAGATACTTTATTGAAGTAAAAGTATTTATACCATCACGTAAACATATCCCGGTACAATATATATTTTAAAATTATAAGTACAAAAGTGGGATCAGCAAAAAGTAATTCAAGAAAATAAAAATAGGTATAATGCACAACCATCACTTATAATATATTATTACATGTCTTTTAAATAATGCTTATTGAATTGTTATCATGATGCAGTAGTTTATTGTTGCACCTCGCCAAGTTACAGCTAAAGATTAGTCGTTTAATTTAAAACAACTGATTTAATTTAAATGTAATGAATGAAAAGTTGCGTGAAACAGTGTTGAGTTGTATTCCATTATATTAGAGGATTCATCAGGCGCTGCTGTACTGTTTGACACACTGCTAATCCGAACCAGTTTTAGTTTTTTTCTGACCTAGTTCTTCATCCTAATAACAATGTGAATATGACAGAGCAAGTTGAGGAAAACGGCGTGGTCTGTTTTAGCTCTGCTATTTCGGGACATCCATTTGGTTGCTTTTCCAGCACCTTATTCAATACATTATCTAATCGACAATGAACACGCTCTATTCAGCTTCTTATATTCCTATTGCATCATGATTGCAAACACCCATTTCATATGATTTATTTTTTTACCAAAATAAGATTCTCCCCATATCAACAGCACATAGGCAGGCATTTAACCCCTCGTTGTCTGAGCACGAGCCATTCGATCGTTTTTGTCGAGTTCATCTGCAGTTCACTCGTCTGTTGTTGACACCTGATACCAACATGCTATGCGTTATTTTTGAAACTATTAAAGACATACATCCACACACTGTATGCCTCATGGTGACTTGTAAAAAAACAACAACAAAAAAATAATTGTGTGGATCTTCTCCTGGGCGACACTTTGACAGAGTCTCTCAGAAACCAGCCGGAAGCTCGGTAAGGAAAACCGGCAGATTGGTGTTCTTTGACATCAGCAGAGGTGATTAGAATAATATTGCTCGGCTCCCATTTCAACCCAAACCGACAGGTAATTTCATGACTGGGTATAAACAACATTCAGCATACTGTATATCTCTGTGCAGGTTTGTCCTCCCCATGCCCCTTTCACTGCAGATGATAGCCTAACAGACAGAGTGAATTTGGGAGCAGATGAGGGACTGCTTCTGTTTGTAATGGTGGGATTATTTTCTCGCTGTGGGGACACACCAAACACAGATGAGAAGGATAGAGTGAGCAGGGTAGGGAGAAAAATGAAATTGAGTTGAAAACAGTGGAGAGTGTTCGTATCCTGAAAGTCACAGTTGAGGAAAGTTGCAATCCCGAATAACTGAGTAGCTCTGGGTTGGACACAGGGTTAAAACAGGGTTACATTTGTTGACACTTAATATTACATTGCATATCCAATTAAATGTACTAGCAAACCACACGTCTACATATTAATAATGTCTAACTGACATGTGTCGCTTAAGTAAGTTATTTGTGTATGTGTCTGTTTGATTTGGTTGTCACCTAGATGTATTATTTCTATAGATTAAACAACCCACCTGTCATTGACACAATATATCTTGAGGAGAGGGAAATTGAAACTACAAAAAGAGAGGCAGAACCTGAGTTGATTTTAGAAAGGTGTATGTGGAGACATAGATTGAAAGGGTAGAGGAGCTGAGGGACTTGCACTGCCATGGCAGCACTGAGCAGTAGTTTCTTAGGTCATAAGGCGAGAAGAAAGAGATGGATTTGTCATACTGTGATAGATCACCCTCTTCTTTTTTCTCTCCATGAAACAACAAGTTTCTTTCAACAAGAAAAGCACAACAGAGGGGAAAAAAAGCTTGAAGAGAGACTGAACTATTGTTTAAAGATTAATATGTTCACGTTTTCATTATTTTCCCTCTCTTTCCAAGATGGTGAAAGCAAAAATGACAATCAAATCTTTCAAATATTTTTTTTTGCAACCAAGCACAAACTCCATTTCAAGTAGTGTGTATTGTTTTGTGTGTTTCTGCTTTGACAGCAAAAATGCTCAGAGGCCAGCTCTGGTGATTATTGCTGTTTAAATGTTTAATGCATGAGGGAGATGGAGAGAATGAAGGAGGGAGACAAGGAGAGAAACAAAGGAAGGATTTATTAGGAAAGGCATGTTTGTCAAATGGAAGGTAACACAATGTTTATGCCTGATATGTATGGAGAAACCACAGTTTCTTTGTGTGTGTGCTGATATAATATTATCATAATTTAGTTGGCTTCTTAGATAGTTACTTCCTACCTGGGTCTTTTTGTCATCGATGGATTTCCCAACCATCATCATTACCGTCATCATCACTATGATTCCTCAACCTCCGTTTTCTCCTTTTTTGAAGGAGCTATTTTCCTGTCAATGGAAAGAAAAACACCAACAACATTTTACCCTTTACATGTCAGTTTAAATTGCTGGAAATCTTAACAAAAACACTCCAAATTTGGTATTGATGGAGGAGATTTTTTTTTTTTTTTTCATTCACCGTTTTAAATAGACTGAGAGGTGGTAATTGCAGGGGGGCTGAACATTGCTTTTCAGTCAGAGTATTTCTGATGGCAATTTATTACTTGAAGCTATAAAAAAAAAAAAAGCGGCATTCTTCACACGGTTCTTAACTAAATGTTTTGGCCTCTGATTCAGCATTGTAGTTTCCTGTATGTGTTTCTGTTGTTGTCAATATATTGAGGGACTGAGCTTATTTGGTGTATGTTGTGTACCTCAGGGAGTCTTATTGAACCGTGAAAATATACTGGAACCCTCATAGTGTCTACTACTACGAACACCCCTATAGGCACATTCTCTTGGTGTGATCTATAGCCTACAATGTTGCCCAGCACATGCTGATATCAGTGATACTTCCATAATGGAAACTATGTATTCGTTCTGTACACTATATATATTTTCTGATTAATCCATGAAGATATATTCAATATTTTTGCCATATCAGTCAACACTTCTTCTCCAAACGTTACGCTGAACTTAATATGTTGAATGTTCTGTTGTTCAGTCAACAAGTCCATCAACTTCTAAAGGCAACGGGATGAGGTCATTGGCTGAGATGGTGGATTGCTTTCGCTGAGCCAAGGAGATACACGTAGAGTATATTGAGTTGGCTGTTCTCCCCCCTATCATTCAAATTGCAGGCAAGATGATGAAGCACATCACATTTAAGCATGTGACTGCTACGTCAATAATTAATAGAAATGAGAGAACACTGATGTGTTGTACTTACCGCGAGTGGGATGATCCGGTTTCTGCCATGTAAGTATGTTAACCTTGCTGTAACCTTATAATAATTTGACTTCCAGAACATTGATGAGCATGTCCTTATTTTGCACTTCCTTCTTTTTTTTTTATTCCTAATCATTGCCTTCCTAATGTCTCTCTCTCTCTCTCTCTCCCTCTCTCTTTCTCTCTTTCTAGCGGAGTGTGGCGGCACCATCAAGGATGAGCCTTCTGGTCGTATACTGTCTCCCGGCTATCCAGCTCCATATGAACACAACCTGCACTGCACGTGGACCATTGAGGCCGCCCCTGGAAGCACTATTAGGTCTGTTCGTGCCTTCTAGTTCTCTGATTGCATTGTTCTTTTCAGGCTTTCTTTCAATCTACCACCTTTCAATATACTTCCAATTTAGCCCCCCTTGTTGCAGTGGTATTCATCACTTTCACAGACTGCTGTGTAATCAATCTTCAGGGAGCTGCTATTGGCCAATAGTTGAGTTACTACTTCGTGAGGGGAAATGCCACCTCAGAGCCTCAAGAAAGTCAAGTGTTTGGCTTTTAGGTGTTATATGCTTTACTTTCCTGAATTTGATTAAATGTAAGTAAGAACAAATCCTGCCAGGTGAATGGTTTTTACTCAAGGTTTTTTGTTGATACCTTTGCTTAGGTTATTCTCCAGCACCGTATTTGGTTCCTGGTATATGTATATTGTATTGATCAATATTTCGTGCATAATTTGTCCATACATGTTGAAGGCCTGCCATTGTCACGCAACTCATGAGGGTTGGTGTTGTTGTGGCAGCACAGCCAAACAGCCTGCAGCTCATCCTGTTGGTTGAATGTGTTCTTGAGCTGTCCCAGGCTGTGGATTCCTCCGGGGTTGTGCCGTGAATGGTACACCCCAAAGAGAGGAGCCTGTGATCATTACTTAAACATTCAGATTTTCAACCACATTGTGATGGTCACACTTTTTTTTAACCATCTAATAGAACTTCAGGAATAATTAGCTACATGATTCAGATTCCTCCACCCACAGCAATGTGGTTTCCAACCGGCTCTATTTGTCTTTCTCCATTGACTCTTGATGCACGCATTCCTCGCCTATTTTGCATTCATACAATCGCTAACAATCAATAAATGACAACGGTGTTGATTCACGTATGCAGTTCTTTGTTTGTGGATGGGCTCAGTCCTGTGGCTTTCAGAGGAGTCAACAGAGATGTTACATCAACCTTATTGGGCCAATCTTACTGAAGCAAACAGACAATTATTTAATTAGATAGTATTGTGTTTAACAAAAAAAAATAGTTTTTGCTTACTTCACCTTTTCTCACCCAGATTCAATTTAAAAAATATACACATCCTTGCTCCCTTGTAAAATCTTCCAATTTGCTATAGTTTGATATTTTCTTCTGTCCCTCAATAATGTCTATTTTAAGGTAAACAATATCGACACCAAATGTATTATTTACATTTGAAATGATTTCGCCCCAAAAAAAGAAGAATTCAATGTTTAAAAAAAATAAAAATGTTAATGTTGTCCAGAACAGTGTAAGTGACCCTCGGCCATTATTTAACCACAATGTTGCAGTTTGCCCCTTTGTAGTCTACTCACTGCTAGGATTGAATAGGTTTTAATTGTGATTTGTCAGTCTATCTATTATGTTTTGATCCAGTTTGAATACTTCTAACACTGTACTAACCGTCTATTTCAATTTCAAATTTTTGTTTGAGAATAGCTGTGCTCAAGAAACACACCCGATAATATTCCATCTATTTCTAGGTATTATTGTGCACTTGACACTGAAGCAGGAACTTATTCCTTTTTATATCTGCCCATGTTTTGATGCTAAGCTTCAAATTTATTTTACAGATGACTGGTGATTCCTTCTATTCTTATTCAACTGTTGCTAAGAGGGATATTTTTCTCTTTCTGCCCTTTCAATTGTCAGTTTGTGTTGAACCATTGTACAGCGGTTTGTTCTCCATGTACAAAACATTACTTTATTTGAAAACACTTTATAAAAAATAATACATATATTTTTAAATAGAACATTCTATAACCTAAAAGCATGAAAGGGCATTACAAAAAGTCCTCTCAGCCATCTGAACAATAGTGTATGTATGTGGATGGATGGCTAGGCAGAGAACACAATAGAACGTTTAGGTAAGGGGACTATAATCATTTTCTTCTCAGAAATTGTATTAACTTTTCCTAGATCACTGTAATCCAACATTCATGAATCCTTCCACTACTTTTTATGTACATTTTATGAACATAGATAATACATTTTAGGCGACAAAATGACATCAAAAGTGATCATTTTGATATTTGTCGAAAAAGAAGTTTGATATCTGCCTTGGTGAGGCTCACGAGTATTGTTGTGTTGCCTCACTTTGGTCGCTGTTTTTTTTTTAATCCAATCTTCTAAAGTAAATGCAAAACTATGAAAAACATGTCTTGATCCTTTCATACACTGAATTCTTGTTTGTTCACTGTGCCATGTCATTTTCATAATATGGTAGTTGTGTTTGTTTGTCTTCATGGATCTATTTGTGTGCGCATGCTGCCCCATAGGTTGCACATCTGACACGACTAGGTCCCTCATGATTGCTAGTTTAGATTCATTAGTGCCTTCGCTACCTCTGGGTCGCTGGCTTTTTTCTGCAAGGTATGCTCCATATACATGGCTTTGATCCTACCCACGCTATTCATTATTGAGAAGAATTTGCAATGCATTAGCCCAGGGATGCATGCCTTGTCAAATAGTGTAGCTGCAGGTAGCACACTAATCAGACCGTACTGAGTTTATGAGAGCCCAGGTGATGTGCTGTCAGACAGCAGACATCAAAAAAGCCCAAGGACTGGTTTGTAAAGAGTTGTTTATAGAATAGTATAGGTGGTGGGAGAGAGTGGAATACAGACGTAAAGAGATAATAAGAATATAAAATTAATAGAGTTGATAAGGGAGGCAATGAGCCATTTCACCGATGGATCATTCAGTGTTTACTGCTACAGAGATCAAAGGAGGGATCTAGGCCACATGGTAAATATTCCTTATAATTTGAGAGCTCCACTCCTGTAAGACACAATGTACTCTGTGGGTTATCATACTGAATGATGCTTTTGTGACTGTTGTCAATAGGATCTTAACAGCATTAAGAGCAGAGAGGCCAATTTAATTAGACTTCGTCCAATGGCTCCAGTGATTTGGACAGTAGTCAACATTGATATCTACAACCATTGACAGCAGTCTTTTGAGAACTGAGTATATCCACAAATCCCAAGTATATCATCAATGGTGTCGTATTGTTTTAGTAATTGCTCCATCGTTTACTGTCTAAGGAGCAGTTTCAGGATTTGTCTTTAAATGAGATCTTCAGTACGGTCTGATCCTTTCAGCTTAAGGGGAGACTTGTTCAACTACGATAATATCTGCGCGCCGAAATAACTCTTAAGATACATACTGTATTTTAATTTTTTTTTAAGGTTGGCTTTTCCCTTTTAAGGAGAAGCATATACCACTTTTCCTATTGAATTCAACCCCCATTCGTCAAGCTCTATCACAGAAATGTCTCAAATGAATATGCACATATATTTCACTTGGTTTGCACAGCCCTAAACAGAGTAACATAGATAATATTCTTTCAGTTTGTTTGTGTATGTAAGTTTGTGTGCGTGTATCTCCCAGAGAACCACTTTGAGTTTTTGACCATTCCAAATAGGGATTATTTTTACACAGTGTAGTTTTTTCTGGCTTGCTGTACTTCTTCAATTAGTTGTTTTTTGGTCATTTTAAATGTGGGTCAGGTTAGAGAAAGATTGGTGATGGTTAAGGATAGTATTGAGTGATACAGAATGAATGTGGAAAATGGATGGTATGAGTAGAAGTGTGTGTGTGTTCACTTCAACCTCTACTTTTATCGCACTGATTCATTTCCCAATTTCACACATTTTCCTGGCTAAAATGATTATAACTGTTCTTTTATCTTCATGATAACTCTTCTTACATGCTATTTCATCATGTGTCCTACAGTACATGAACTGGGCCAGCTTGGTTCAGGTGTCAAAAAAAACAAAAACGTGTTGGTTGAACTACCTGATGTGCTTGGTGACTTTTAAAGTTCATGGTATAAATGTGTCTCCTTGACAGATGATCCCGCAGGGACAGTCGCACCGAGGCCACACCCACACATATTGATGAGGTTTGCTCTTAGTGTGACATTGCCTTTATATATATATGATCTCAATTAGTTGCTAAAAAGCAGACACTCGCAAGTGTAAGTTTGTTTGCTCTATATCTCCCTTCTTCCTCATCCCTTCACACTATACTATAGACACACACACACACACACACACACACACACACACACACATCCATACGCCCGTACATTCTTACTTATTTATTATCTTCATGCACACCTACACATTCTCTGAAGACTCCCCACAGGACTCGTGATTGCAGCTAGACTATTTTGTATTCGTATGTGAGCGCCTCAGCACTCTATTTCTCTCTCTGTTTCTCTCATATGAATACAAAATGGTTTAGGCAGAATCAAGAGACCCGAGAAATCTTTCCCATCCCTCTCTTGCCTATCTCATCTCCTCGCGGCAATTCCTCTGACACTTGATTCAGCTACTTTATCTCGTTAAGAAGGGGACAAGTGTAAAGGAGAGCCCTTAGCCGTAAATTTCAAAACATGGCTTTCTTTGATTCCACAAAACATTAACTGCACAGACATCTCCTTTTCCTTGGTGAGACAGTGATTCCGCTTCTCTCCACCTGTAGTTTTATATTCCTCCCTAATGTACCCTGCCCACACCCAACACCCAACCCTTACCTCCCAAGCATGAATGTAAAGGGAAATGGACTTTCCCCACTGGACGCTAACATTTATTTTCCTAGTTCCTCTGCAATAAACAACGTTGGATGACTAGCTGTTGACCATTTTGTTTGCATTTAACAAGTGCAAACCTGTGCACACTCTACAGCTGTGGCGGCAGGGTCTGCATCACAAAGCACACTTACAAAGCAAGAAAAATGGCCACAAAGAAAGTTGTTTTCTTGCTACCGTCCTGCATCACTCTTATCCTCGCGCCATCTTCTCTTTTTCACTATCTGCTTATCCCGCCCCCTCAGCCTTCACTCTTGGATAGTGACAAGGAGAGATAGGCTATTTAGATCTTGTATAAAAGGAACCAATTATCCTAACATGCAGCCCACGTCCATCCTTTCCATCCGACCGCTCAGCAAAAATCCCTCCATCCTTCAGAGCTTCCTCTGCTCTCCATCAACCTCTTATCCTCTTGCCATCATCCTCTTTTTCCAGCAGCCAGGCAATGATTAACGTCGGTCTGTTTTTGTTCCCTCCCTCACCTCCTGCTTTCCTTCAACTTATGTCTTCCTTCCGACCCACCTTTCCGTCTTCCTTTTAACACATAAATCTGGAAGTAGAACATGATGCCACTCGGTGTCTGACAGTCCTGAAGGTTGCATTAGCACAAGAGATCAGTCAGCACACGAGCATGGATGCAACACGTGACCGGCGCTTGATTCCGACATTGCTCATGCAAATCACCCATCTGTTACTCATCCTCAATGTTGTGTTCATTTGCATACATGTGCACACATACTGTATGCACATTAATAGTCTATGCAGGAAGGCACACACCTGTATATATATTAGGTATTTTGTTTTAATCATGCTTGAAAATCCAGTGAAACACCTTAGCGTCTCCTCTCTATGGAAAGGAGGTGGAGCATAGGCAAAAGGATGGTAGTACCTCAGGATTTGATAACAGCGTTTGCATTGAAGCATCCAAATGCCTGAGATGCGTACATAACGGGGATGGATGCCTTTCAATATAAGCTTTGGTCGCTAGAAGGAGTAGCCACGATGGCAGTGGGAGATTTACACCTCTCTAACTAGCACTTGAACTTCATAATGTGTCTCATATAATGCTTCAGAATACCTGGACAGGTATTAAGAGTTTTTATGAGAGTGTGCACACGTTTGGTAATGAGTATGGTGGAATATCGAACAGAAAATGTGACCTCTGCAAAAGGTATGACACCTTGAGCTGCCAAGTAGAACCCCTGTCTTGGACTGGTGCATTTCAGGGTCAATTTATCTTCTCTAAAAGAAGGATCACTTTCACACCCACATTTATTTTTATTCAAACCACTGAATTGTTGACACCCATGTCTCTGATTTTTAAGCAGCTGCCACCCTAAGCAAAATAAACGAGTGTCTTGTCTAAGTCTTAATAGACTAAACACTTGAACACTTAGGGGTTTCATTCTCTGTGCCACAAGAGAAAACAGAAATGTGTGTGCCTTGTAATTTAAGTTTGGTACCAAATCAACATCTGTTTTCTGTGAGGCCCAGAGCACTGAGGAGAAGTAAACAGGTTTGGCTTACTCTCCTCTATCTCCTCTGCACCACACACGTATTTCTATATTTATTTGCAATGTTTCATTCACAGCTTTGAATGATGACCAAATCTCACAGGGTATCACTTGTGCTTCAGTGAATATTAGCAAGAGAACTGTAAGCAGAGGAAGGGGTACAACGTGTAGGATTCGTATTCATGCCATTTCTATGAGGATGAAAGTTGAAACATGTGATCCCCTGCTTTGCAGAGATAAGGAGGTTAATGTGTGTGCTGTATACATGCACGTCTCTCTCACTGCATCAGTTTACCAGGCGGGTATGCTTATATAAGGCTGTGTAATGCACCATACCCTTCAAATATACCCGTCAGTGTACATTTGCGTGAATAGATACTCGTGCACCTGTCTGCATCTGTTTGTTTTATGTGCACTTTTTTTACGGGCATTACAACAGGACTTGTCAAGTGGGTTATGTACAGTATCCACACACACAGCACAGCACATTGTTGAGTAGCCTCTGGCTGCTGCTCACACATCAGACAGTATGGAGATCGGAGTCTGACACCAATTATACAGAAACGGTGGACACTTGTTGCTGAACCTGACATATCAGTGGGTTGCTGTTTCTCCTCTGCATAATCTGTAGCTCAAGGCTCTGTGTTTGAGTGTATGTAAAGGGTTGATGATACTAACAGCTCAAAAAGTACCATGGTTTCCTCTCCTTTACTGGGACAGAGATGACCATTCAACATGTTCAATTTGAAATCAGATTTTCCGAAAATGACTGCTGTATAGGATATATTTATAATAAGCTAAGATCAAGCTTGTGGACAAAATAATATAATAAACAGAGCTCTGTAGACTGCTCTCTTTAAAAATAAAAGAACAATTCAAGTGCTGCATGAGCATTTTATTAATTGGTGTTTGCTTTTTATTAAAACTGAAATTATTGAGGGAGAGTAAGGATTTGCCTTTGGACAAAAATGTTTTCATAATAAAATCATTTTCATAATAGATTTGTTATGACTCTTTGAATCATTCAAATACATTTTGAAGTCACACATATCATACATTTTCATAAGTTTGGGATGCCTTTGTAACGGCGGTATCAGGATGTTAGGTTGTGTTTATATTCACCCAGTATCTCAGTAGCATCCATACAATATGTCACACATCATCTAAGTAGAGCATGTGAAGCAACATTAAGAGAATATGTTTTCTTTTCCTGTCATAAATCTGGAGAGAAAACAAATCTGTGTTGTTTTGATAAACGCTTCATGTCAAGTTCAGTTCAACAAATTGGTTTCCTTTATTTTGAGAACACCTTCATCTCAGTATACATTCCACTGTTTTCTCTTATTTTGAAGGCATGTAAGACAGTAATGTGTTTTCAGAGAAAAAAAATCTAAGGCGTGAATTGAATGAGCTGACAATAATGTATTGTCAGCATTTGAGACTGAGAATACTGTTGTTTGTCTTTAAATAAGTTATTTATATTGAGTGGCCCATATCAACTTTACTACCAGTCTCTCGTTTGTTTCTAAAATACCATTTTCTTTCCTAATAGTCTTGCTGAGGCTGTCCAAAACCCATACTGGGCTCCAAGCAATATATCATAGCATTGAGGCTGGCGCACCTACACACACACAAATACAAGTACACAAATACAGTGCATTTTACATCCAGTGGACCACCAACTGGCTCACAGCTGTCTGTGCCCAAGTGAAGGGAAGATATTTTGACAGCATCATCTTTCTCATGTCTTCAACTATTAAATGACGTGGCAGACGTTTCTGCTTGACTGACATTGTGGAACATCCATTGAATGCTCTGGATCTGAAGTCTGTGATTCACTTTTAAATGCTATTTGTTTCCCTCAATTGATTCTTGACCTTTGCCTGCTTTGTGCCTTTCCTTTATTCATTTGTTTCTCCTTTTAATCACATTAATACCTTGTGTGCATCGATTCTTCAATAAATACTCAGTAGTTTGATGAAATCCATTTATGTCCTCCTCTTCGGCTTTGATTCATCCTTATTTACATTTTTTTGAAACTGTGAAATTACTTTTATGCTTTTTTATAATTACATTTAATGTTTGGCTTTCTATAATACAAATAAAATACAGAATTTTGATTGTTGCGTTTTGGAATAACAAAGGATGTTTACACATCCCCAATGAATGTTGATTTGTCTCTCGAATAAAGCTGTTAATGGAAACACTGCAAGATATGGACTTCTGTTTCAATTACCTTCCATTAAAAGGAAGCTAATTTTGTTGTGTTTGAACAAAATAATATATGAACATGAGGTGGCAATAGTCAAAACATCCGTATTTAAATATTTCTCTAAAAAAAAATAAACAGCTTTTCGTCTTGCTCATGTGTGTGGTAGTTAAAGCCTTAATACATTAGAGGGAGTTTCATCTATTAAACGGAATGGCCTCTAAAGTATCTTGTCTTTGTCTTTAACAGTCTGCATTTCCTGGTTTACCACACGGAGGAGGTCCACGATGTGCTTCGGATCTGGGATGGGCCCCAGGAAGGAGGGGTCCTGCTGAGGGAGCTCAGTGGCTCAATGTTGCCCCCGGACGCCCACAGCACCTTCAACACCGTCAGCCTGCAGTTCACCACGGACTTCTTCACGAGCAAGCAGGGCTTTGCTCTGCAGTTCTCAAGTGAGTGGGAAAGAGGGAGGGGGGTGAAAGAAATGTGAGATGAACTTTGGTTAAATGGCTGGGTCGTAACTGGGTTTAGAGAAGAAAAGAGTCACCACTCAAAAGTTTAACTCTGAACTATGACAATATTACCACTTTTTTCATTATATGACTGTGGATCATTTTCATGTTAATTATTAAGTCTCCTCTTGCTCCTTCAGTCTCCACTGCAACCTCCTGCAATGACCCGGGCTTGCCTACTAATGGGACCCGCGGCGGCGACAGCAGGGAGCCCGGAGACCATGTGGTGTTCCAGTGTGATCCTGGCTACATTCTGCAGGGCGCCAACCGGATTACCTGCACGGAAATCAACGGTCGCTTCTTCTGGCAGCCAGACCCTCCTACATGCACAGGTAGTAAAGCAGCATGCTATCATCAGTTAAGACTGCTGCATGGACTACGATAGTCGATAAACTACTGTAACTCCTTGCTCTCTGGCATCCGCAAAAAAATCCCCCTCCCACCTCGCCCTCATTTAAAAGTCTGCTGCTAAGATTTTGACTGGAATTAGAACACATGACCACATTTCGATAATCCTGAAATCCGGTGGTTTTTAGAAGATTTTATCGATTACGTACAAAGCCCCGGAATGCCTTGCCACAAATTATCCGCAAATTATCAGATCTCCTATTTCCTTATGTCCCATGGGATCGGCGGCTGCGTCATTCCTTGTTGAACCAACGTCCAGATTATTACTCAAAGGTGATGGAGCCATTGCAGTCAGGGGCTCAGGGCTTGTTTCAAATATATTGCTACGGCTGGGTCTTAAATTTATTTTTATATATATATATATATATATATATATATATATATATATATATATATATATATATATATATATATATGCATCTTATGCAGTCTATCGCATCACCTCTCTTGCTGCTCTGAAACAGGAAGTCAATACAGATTCCTAACATGATTACTTAACTGACTCTTAAAGTTAATCTTAAGTGGCAAACCAGATAGCTGTGTTCCCTCGACGTTTGTAGAAGTCACTGCAGCAGACAGAGATATCTGATTATTCTGTCCCTCCAATAGCAACACAGACCTCTCAGTCAGACTCCACTCTTTTACAGTCTTTATTTTTAATATATGATCACACTTGGTGCTCTAGGAAACAATGCAAATTAAACATGGCGATTTAGACCTTGTAATTAGCTGCTGTGTTTAATTAATGCGTAGCTTAATTAGTTTGATCATTTCTTTGGTGAGGGGTTTGGCACTCACAGGTGACATTATGGTAAGCAGTGTCAATAGGCGTTACATCTCAATTAAGCATTTGTCACCACCACTTCTAGCACATGAAAACCATGAAGTTCAACAATGTATTTGCTACTTTAAAAAGTTTTTTGTGTGCTGTTAGATTTTTCTTTTTAAATATTAGCAACTCCATCGATTGGCTGAACAATAAGCTAATTTGGCTGCCTACGAGTTTGAACAAAATAATACAAATTTCATGATATACCATTTCATGATTTCACTGTGATGACAGACTTTGGATGACTATACAATAGCTGAAAATTGAGTAAGTTTGAGTTTTGTTTAGTGCTGCATTTACTTATCAATTTCTCCTCATCCGTAGCACCGTGTGGTGGGAACCTGACGGGTCCCAGTGGGCTGATTCTGTCTCCTGACTATCCTGAACCTTACCCGCATGGAAGGGAGTGTGACTGGAGAGTAACCGTCACACTGGACTATGTCATCGCTCTTAGCTTCAACCAGTAAGCTTCAGTAGCACCCCGATTGCAGCATTTCTGCCATATCTTTCACAACAATTCACAATACAAACACTATGTGTGTCCATGTATGTTGAATGGTATTCTATCCTATTAATTCATATGATGAATTATCTTATTTAAATTGATGCCAGTAACGTGTCTTTTTACACTTCTTTAACCAGGTTCAGCTTGGAGCCCAGCTATGACTTCTTACATATCTACGATGGACCGGACTCCCTCAGCCCTTTGCTGGGTAGTTTTTATGGCACAGATGTTCCAGATCGCATTGAGAGCACCGCCAACACACTCTTCTTGGCTTTCCGCAGCGATGCTTCCCTCAGCAGCAATGGATTTGTTCTTCAGTACACAGGTGGGCACCTTTTTGGTTAAAGGAGGTTGAAAGAGGCTAATTGGACAAAACTATCAAACTAGTGGCAATTCACATTTTTGTATCTTTTGTTTTAGAGTTTTTCATCCTCAGTTTTTTTTATCTCCAGGGTCTTAAGATTTTGAACAAAACAGTGAATTTTAAATAGCACGTGAAGCTTTATCCCCTAAACAATTCATGTTCTAAAATTCTCCCTCTGGCAGAGTGAGAATGGATTTACCCTCTGCTGCTTATCGACCTTGCATATTGTTTCTTTTTTAACTTTCTCTTATTCCATTCCAAAGCAAGTGAGATTAGTGGTGTGAAAATTGCTTCAGCTAAAGAATGGGATGTGCTGCAGCGTCCCGATCACCACCCTCCCATTTGGGCTTTAGTCTCCTTTGGCTTCATTATTGATCTGTACCTCCTCAAGTAGCTGAGTAACAAATGAAAATAAAAAGCCGGCAGCATGTGTTCTAATTCTTTGTGTTACTCTGCATTTTTTTGATCAGTTCTTTCCAGCTGCACAAAACGCTCCTCATGAATTAGAGCAAACAACATTTTGTTGTCTCATGTCTACGCTTAGCATGTTTGGTGGACCCACATTCTTTGGCTTACACTTGGTACTCTGTACTGTTTGAGGGTGGAGAACGATTGCATGCATACTTGACGGACTGCAGGTTGGTTTAAGGATAACGCAACACATCTGTGTTTTATGCGCTCGTGTTTCAACCTCACAGGATCTCGCCTCGGTGCCTGAATGTCAAAGCTTTTTCCTAACAAATATACAGATGCTGAAGGAGATCTAAATTAGACTGGCCATCTTTCTTAAAGGCTTTGCTTGAGAGAACAGTGTTAAATCTCCCTAAATCTCCCAGCCTCAATTAGAGCTGTTTAAGGTATCAGGCGTTTAACCAACTCCGGGTCGACCCTGAGCTCTTCGTCTCTTGGCTCGTGTTGTGGTGGGATTCGATCTATATAAGCAATTTAACTGATTTCAGAACGCTACCTGTTCATGCAGTGCCGTGATTCTTTTGCAAAGTGTACATAAATGTAAAGAAGCACAGTGTTAAGACAGTGTTGAAGAGTCTACCCCTTAACTCACTCCCAGCAATATTTTATGCAGTGTGTGATAGAGTGTGTGATATTGTATGGCCAATCTGTTGAGGCAGATGGACTCAGTGTGTGGCTCAGAAAAACTCCGTCTCCCCACTTCCAATTCTCCACACTAATGAACCATAACCAAATAATACATAAATTACCTCCTCAGTTTCAGACAAACAACATGGCACAACGCATGTTTGGCTGTGGGTTTGGATCTGGTTGGTGAGGAAGCAAGCAGGTTGACGAGCTGGCCCAGCCAGTATTTAGTGAGGCCGCGACGGAAAATCGCATTACAAAATCTGCCTGAGGTGCTGTCAGCCTCTTTACTAAGCAATCGTTACATCTTTCTGTTTCCGTGTTTCTGGCCATGTCTGCTTAGGCTCTCTAGAGAAAAAAACCTGCCACGCAATAGCCACATTTGAATATCACGCATAGACACAGACATGGACGGATACACACATACAAGTGTATGATACTCGCATCTGTCTTATCCAATCCCTTCACTAACTCCTGGGCTCATTTTCACTTCACATCACTTAAACTCCTTTGAGTATTTTCTAAAACAGAAGATGCCACTCGCACATTTCCTCTCACACCTACAAATGTCCTGGGGTAAAGCTTGTTAAATCGGGCATTTGCACTGCGGTGACCGACCTTCTCACCACAAGCTCGGGTCCAGGGCCGGTCCACACCACCTGCTACATCCATCATGCCTCCGCTGTCTCTTGCCAGGTGTGCTGGTTTAATGGAATAACCGGCAAGGGAAGGTGCAGGTCTACATCAGACTGAAAGGGCTCAACCTGTCTAGAACAGGTGCCCTACGGAGGCAGATCTCATGCCTGGCCCCAGCACTATGTTCAGCCATGAAGGGCAGCCTCCTGTCTGGTCAGCAGGTCCCCAGCTTTCATCTTAGAAACTAGGCATTTAGCCAAGGTGCTATGTGTACATTTTATCATCAATAAATCATAAGAACTTTACTAAGGCAAAGACTTTGTTGTAATTACTGTACACAGAAGATTGATTTTGCATGCAATATGCTTGTTTTATAGCACAAAGGGAATTAGTTTAATGGCATACAACAGGAGGAGGTTGCAAATTAAGCCCCACTATACTGGCAGATGGTGGAACAAGAAAAAAACACACTATAAAAATCATCTACCACATGTTGGTCATCATCGGTAAAGATAGACAAAAACAGAAAAGAAGTCGAATGGAAGTTAGACATAATTAACACATTACCGGTTCTATGAGTGACCAATAGTAGCCTATTCAATGATTGGATTTAAAAAGCCTGATATGAGTGCCAAGCTCACAGCCAAATTGTCTCCGTGGTGGGAAAATGTGGTTATGAAACGAAGGATCATTCCATTTCGGATATATGAGGCTTGGTGTCTCAAAACAAATCATGATGCATAGCCTATCTTGGTGTAAAAATCAACCAATTAGTACCACTGTTATTAGCAATTTAAAAATATTTTATTGTGAGAATAAATCAACATGCAGTCTTAAGATGCACTATCCAAATTTGCTGGGACATAAGAGACCATCAATCAAATATGCATGTGAGAATCAGAGGGCTCAATTTATTACTGACGGATTCTCTAAAATCAGCAGAGAGAGGCCCATAGAAACAGCTGCCTCTCTCTCTCTCTCTCTCTCTCTCTCTCTTTTTTACTCTCTTATTGTCTCTCCCTTCGCTTCCCTGATGTTTCTCCTCAGACTGTGGATTGCTACAAAAGGTGAAAAATTAAATTAGGGCCAGAAGTTCTGTTCACAACCACGAAAAGCAATCAAGCCCAAACCGAATATGTCGCTCTGTTTCAGTACTTCTGTACAGACACACAAAAAACAGCACAGACTATTATTTTGAAATAACAGCTTCGGAATAGTCATTATTATATAGTCATTTATATAGATAAATAAAGCTTAAACAGTGGGAAGTCAAAGAGCAAACACAATTAAAAGGATTTGACTATTAGTCAAGACGTGTCCAATTTAGATGCAACTATATAAATTATTCATCATTGACACGCATAATTCATTCTGAGACAGATAATGAAATAACTTTTGTAAATACTATTGACATGAGAAGGAAGAAACATGCCTTCTTTGTTGGTGTCCCTATTCACCTTCACAAATGCGAACATTGTTTCAGTGTTTCCTTGAAGTTTTATTTCAGATATTGAGGCACATAATTGTAAGAAAACATTTGACTCCCCTTCTCTCTTGTATGTGCGTGTTAAGTCATCAAATATAGAAGTTTGCTGTGAGACAAGAGTGAAGTGTGTTTAACATTGAACTGAATTGCTTTGGGCATTTTCTCCTATGTCTATTTTAGCTGTAAGGGTGTGATGTGTGGCAAATTGACAGGCCTCCTCTCACATGCACATTTTCAACCTAAGAACAATGTAATGGTAGATTGAGCGAGACATCTTTCTTACGACCTCAGGAGTGGTGATTGATATGTGGGTAGATGCAGTGTGTGAGTGTGTCGAGGTTGAGTGTTGGTGTGTTCGCAAGAGAGAGCTTGCGTATGTGCATTGTCTTCTCTAGTTGACTGCACAGCGAAGCGCTGTGTGAGAGACGGTTGTGTGCAGTCAGCAGACCTCGGGCCAGAGTGTGCCACTCTCAATCAGCTGCCTGTCTGTCTCCCCAGCCATACATACCTCCAGCAGCCACAGATGAAAGGGCACCGTCAAGGGCTAGAGAGAAAAGTGGCAGTCAGTGAGATCTATTTACTGAAAGAGGAAAGCACAGGCTTGCAGGAAAATGGGAATGAGCACAGAAAGCGACAAAGGAAAGGAAGTCAGAAATGTGAGAATCTCAGGAACTTTAGGCAGAAAAACAATTTCTATTCTAGTATCACCGCTGCAGCTTGATGCAAAAATCCTTTCATCGACTACCAACACACACTCTTTCTGTCACTGATTTTCCACCGTGTTACCTCTCTCCACAGAGAACCCCAGGGAGTCTTGCTTCGAGCCGGGACTGGTGCTCAATGGGACTCGGGTGGGTGCCGACCTCAAGCTGGGATCTACTGTCACCTACCGCTGCGACAGTGGCTACACACTAGAGGGAGACCCAACCCTCATGTGCATCATGGGGGGAGACGGCAAGCCGAGCTGGAACAAACCCAAACCCATCTGCATTGGTAAACACTGACATCTGGAGACAGCTGTTAGGAACACAAACCACTTATAGATTCATCACATGTACACATGCACGTATCATCATGTGGATGTTGCACAGCGCTATGTCCTACAGGTATATGTGTAGAGCTGTGTGGGTTTTACTAATGTTCATAGATGTGAGGGTGTAGCTTTAATTTCATCGCCAGTTTGAAGAGAGCACTGTATTTTGCATATCTGCTCCTCGCACACACGGCTTCATCCCGGCTGTTCTCTGACATTCCTACGACACGACTGACAAAAGCTGTGCGTATTCCCCCTGAAAAGCTGGTAAAAGATCCCCGGGATAACCGTATCTGACTCTCGCAGTGTGAGGCCTCGGTTGCATGTCAGGTGGGATACATGTACACACCGTACGCTTATTTTCACACAAGCAAAGCACACTGACATATGTATGGGAACAGCTCTTAGATTATTTTGAGAGCATTTTTAGGGGCTTTAAGCAGGAGAGGAGTTTCGGGCCTGATCTCACCAAGGCTAACCCAGAGGGACACTTGGAAAATATTGCAATTTCACTGTGGCAAACACCAGGGACATCTTCCACCCAAAACCCAATCAGACAAGAAAAGTAATTTAGGAGTAATAGAACAGAGGGGATGGAAGAGCAAGAGGTAGTGGAGAAATGGAATCTTGCACTATTGGCTTCAGACCGTCTTTCTCTGTCTGCTCTGTCTCTTCATGTCACATCTCCGTGTCTTTCTAGCTCCATGTGGTGGACAGTACTCGGGTTCGGAAGGAGTGGTCTTGTCTCCTGGTTACCCTGGCAACTACAGCAGTACACGAACCTGTCTGTACTCTGTGGTGGTGCCTGAGGATTACGGTAAGACAAGGAAGAGCACTGTAATATTGTATTTGTTTATTTTTATCCAAGCAGATTTTCAGTAGTGCATGTTTGTGTGTGTCTGCGAGTGTGTGCACGGGGGGGTAATTATGTTTGTTTATTTATGCACAAAATGCCCATATCAGACTTAAACTATGCTCAGGTGCCTGACTAAATTCCACATATTATTTCACTGTGCAAACTAATGAAAGTAAGGAGAAAACTTTTTTTCTAACACCTAAATATTCTTAGCAGCAGAGGTGTAGGAGGCAACAAGTTTGTGTAAAACTTGTATAAGCTACCTCACACTTTGTCTTCTTATATTGCAATTAAAGGGCTTTAGTGTGAGGTTTCCTGAATGCAATTTCTTTTTTCATATTTTCCTACACACAGTAGAACCACACAGTGATGGATAGTTCCAATATCAATTTCGTCTTATTTCCATACACATATTTTCACATTACTTTGGTAGAGCAATTTAATCACTATCTTACACACCAGGCATACAATATGTCTGGGTCACACATACACACACACGCACGGACACACTTACCGCACACCAACAAATAATTGGTGTCTGGAAGATCCAGAGTTCCCGGAGTTTCACTATGTTTTGGCATTTCCATCTTAAAGGTCACAGCTTGCTTCCAATATGTAATCTGATACTCGAGGAGCAGCAAATTATTCAGAAAGCAAAACAATGCAGAAGTATGACACAGCTCAAACATGCAAATTCAGAATCAAATGTTTCACTTAGTTGCCCACGAAGTCTCACGGCTTGACTTTCTGTCTGTCCTTCTCTCTTTTTTTATCTCCTGCTTCCTTTTCTCTTTCCTCAAGTTATCAGCATTGTGCCTCTCTCTTGGGAAGCTCAAGTCTCATCATTGTAAAATTGCACCAAACCGCAGAGGCCGGCATGTGTTTTGGGTACTTAACCCTCGTCTTTTGAATGTCGAGGTCATTATGCCCCTTCAGAGGTCTGGCGCTGCTCCAAAATGACTGGGCACCCATTCTTCTTTGATCCTGTCGGCAACATATTTCACTCAATGGATTCAAAGCGTGACGGGGAATTGAAATTATGAAAGTCAACATTTGTATTTTCCGAGAAAATGACAGATTGGCCCAAGGCAACGTACTTTGTCGTGCAGAGCCACACCATTCTTGCCGCTTCTTATTAGGCTGATGCACTTGCCCTAAGCTATTTCCCCCCAATGCAGAGGACTGGGTTGCTGTCAATGCAACCACTGGCATCTCTTATCATTAGATGGAGAGGAAGAGGATGTGTAGATAAAGGAAACCACTGAAGCTAAGTAGGAGAACACAGACGCTGAGTCATGTTCATGAGTAGCTGCCATCAAACCTAATGGAGAGCACAAGTGCTCTGTCCCCTTTGCCCTCTCCCTCATCCTCTTCATCGTTCTCTTCAACTTGCTATATAAGCAAACCAGACAAAGATTGGATGTGAAAGCACTGATTATGTGGAGTAGTAGCGGTAGAAAGGATGAAAGCACCATCATGGAGCTTTAGCCCCACATTGTACTACAGTTGGGCTGTCATTGCCAAAGCCTTTCATCCACTGACAAGCAATCAAGCCCAGACAGGATTGTTGATCGACTTGTGTAATGTAATATTTTGGTTGTGTTGTCATAACTGCCAGTATTATCCAGCTCGCTTTAAAGAAGACATTTGGTTTGAAATTGCTGTTGATAATATACATATAGTGAGTACTTTTTTAATGTTTTCTCTGTGTTATATCAAATGGATATCAAATGGATTTTAGAGTTTCCAGTGAGAATTATGCAGCAACACATGTTTAGCTAATTTGCTTCAATGTCAATTTTCTGTCCATATCTGTCTTTTATAGTGGTCTTCAGTCAATTCGCCTTCTTCCAGACGGCTCTGAACGACATCGTGGAGGTTTATGATGGGCCGACGCAGCACTCCCGTATCCTCAGCTCCCTTTCTGGAGCGCACACAGGTACTTTAACAAAAACAATCTGGGTAGTTACTAAACTTAAGGTGGGTGGTTAATATAAGCTATTTACTTTGAAATTCAGGTTTGCAAAACATGAATCATACACAATTGTGCAGGTATTGTTTTATATTCAGCACCAGTATTTACCAAATCAGCAAATGAGATTGGACTGTTTGATCTCCTGGCCATTATTTTGTACATGACGGGACTAAATATATTGTTGTCTGAGCCGTATCCCTTTCATAAGGATCCAGTTAAACTCGGCGACAAATTGCTGACACAGGCTGAGCTGCCGTGGCTGCAGGTGGGCTCCAGTGAGCTGTAAAAAGAATTAAACAGTAACAACAACAGGGTCACAGGGATAACATAAACCAACACATGTTAACTCTCAGGATATCTGCGCATGCATGTATGTGGGCAAACAGGAGCGCTCGCACGCACACACTTAAACACCTGTGTACCTGGTTTAAGCGAGGGGAAATTATATATAGATATATAGCGCTCAGACTTGAAACGAAGACACCGTTTTAAAAATGCATTAGCATAACCGCGACTTCATCATAAATATGAAATTGCAACCTTAGAGCACGGGTAATAAGTAAAAAATAATGGCTCAACTGTTCAGCTTGCATGCAACAGTCTTAGCGTCAATTTTACAAATCACAACTTTGTGATAATACCATTATTTTTGTTGTTATTTTATTTAAACACTACAATATAATTTAATAAACATCCACAAATGACATGATTTTTCATGATTTTTCTCAGTCACAAGCCTATTTTCCATGAACACTAATGATATAGATCTGTTGATTTCTCTCCATCCCAAACCAATGTTGTGACCTTAATACAGGCAACAGGATTTCAAACCTTCACAAAAACATGACCTAAATCAAATCATTAATCATCCTACCCTAATTTTAGTTTGTTTCTTAATCCTACAATCTAGGTTTCAACTGCTCCCTATATGACTACATGAAGTAAGGATTGCCAAAATTGCCATGGGAAAAGAAGTGCATCCCCTATTAACAATAATTAAATGGAGCAGTTATACGTATGATAATGGCAAGACGGCAAAAGGGATAACTGTGGTGAGGTGAAGGAGAATGAATGATTTCTGTTCTAACAGTGCTGTGATATTGCTTGTGATAAATGCCACAACCATATTGATGGGCTACACCAGAAACAGCTTGAGTAGGTGAGGTTCAACCTTTCAAGAGGGGTGAAGTGTAAAAGGGTGTGAGTTTAGGGCAGCTCTCCATCTCATCCTGCCCTGTGGCTTGACAAAAGCAAAATGATTACTTTGGTTTGTGTCCAGGGTACCTTCAAATCCAGTTTACAGCTCAATAAACCGGCCGCTATATTAAATGAGGACTCCTGGTGGCAGGTTCACAGAGCTCTCTAACCATGAATGGCAGCGCATGGCTGGCACACTTTGGCAAGCGAAAGGAGAGTTTAAGCTCATACAGGCGGTGCAGCTGAAGCTGAACTAGTGCATGCAGGCATAACTAGCAGGAAGTAGGCAGAAGTGTGTACCTGCATCCACCATACAGATACATCAAAGCTCACAAATGAACTAGCATATACATCTGCAAGCTTATAAAGCAATAAAGTCACCCATACGGTCCAATATGCAAGCTGTCATTACGTGCAGTAAACATATTGCCGGTAATGGGAATTTTAGTGGCTGACGGGATATTAGTGTCACGCTTTGTAAATCACAGTTGTCAAAACATAAAATAAGTTTCCTATGATTATCCTGACCCTGGATAGCATATTACATTATTCTAGTCTAAGTAAAGCATCCAACAGTAAGGTTTCATTACTATCATGCGTGGTGAGGCAAATCCCTATAGTTTTGAAATGTAAAGGCATTGATTGTGAATTTTCCAAGGCAGTGGTGACAGACAGAACCAAATGAGGAAATGGAAAGTTGAACAAGAAAATGAGAAAAGGTGGGAATGAGAAAAGGAGACAGCGTGTCGGCAGAAAAGGACTGAATCAAGAAATCAGTGATATTTATCTAAATGCAAATTTTTGAATTATTTTTTTTAAACCAATTCTCACTCTTTTGGCCATTATGTGTTAGTCGGATTCCAACTACATTTAACTTTCACCAATTTAGCTTCTTTCGCAAGCATATTGTTGAATAAATGCAAAACACTTATTTATAAGATGTTCTTATTCATAAAAGTGTCCTCCTGTAATCCGCACAGTGCGGTTCTTAACACCTGTTTGAGTTGTGGTTCAGCAGCTGGAGCGTTAATCTCTGACATCTGTTCTCCATGACTGCTGAATCCAAACCGGGGCATCCCAACAACTGCCGCTGAATTTTGGCTACTGCCTTCCAGCCAAAGTCATGGTTTACATTTCATACACATACAGAATCTTTTATAGGGCAAAAGCTGAAAAGTGGCCAGAGGGTTCACAAGTTGCAAATACCTGTCCCGCACAGCACCTTATTAAACACTGTCACCATGACAGCACACAGATAGGGCTTCTAATAAACTACCCAGCATGCCTCGGGAATCCTACAGTGGAACAATCATGGTGAAGAACACGCTGAGAAAAACTGTGCCATTGGAACTATCTCTGTACACGCCACTAAAAGGTGCAGAAATATTCACGCACGCTAAAACGGGAGCTAAACATGCATACACAGGATAGACTCACTGACACAGACACACAGATGTTGCCTCTGGGATGCATGTCTGACTTCCACTACGGTGTGACAGCAAGCAGACACAGAGTAATGAGATCCACTGCAGAGAGCCAGTCAGCAACACACTGAGAAAAAGAGACGGAGATGCTCACACTCTGTGTCATGTTTGACATCAGTCAACAAACCCTTTTCCACCACAGTGGAGACATCATGGGGGTGTTTAATTACACTATGAGCTGATGAGTATAGCAGGTGGTCATAATATTGTAATTGACATATGAGGATCTGATGTATGTATTATTATTATTATATTATATTATATTTAATTGTAGACATATAGGCAGCACCATAAAGTCTTGAACCCCCAGAAATCGGTAAATTGTGCTCAATTCAAAGTTTAGTTCATGGATATGGTATCTTGTCGAACAAGTTAAATTAATTTCACACAAAGAACAAACAAACCACGAATGAAAAGGTCTGTCTGGTTTGGTTTTCATATGCCATTGAAAACAAAACCCAACTGACCAAATGTGCTGTTCCAAAACCTGGTAAAACAACAAAAACCTGGACCGTGTTCTTGATTTTCGAACGTTTGCCAGCCACGAAGCCAGCCTCACCTTGCCATGTGACCTTGAAGTCCACTCTGCACAGTATGCTGTTAGACTTACTGAATATCAGCAGGAGCTTGATTGTGGAGGGCTTACAGGTGATTAGCCCAACCAAGAATTCGATTCCGTATTGATGTACAGTCAATGAAGTTAAGTCAGGGGAGGTGTGATCCCTGCAGCTGCTTCTTCGGCACTTAGGAGTCTTGCTGCACCATTTTATACCAGCTGCACATTCTCCAGTAGTGATTTGTTATTTGGGTATGTGAACAGAGAGTCACAATAGTCCAGCTGGGACAAGACAAAGAAATTAACCATAAATTATATTTCTGCGCTGGGAAAAACAAGAAGACAGCAGTGAGCTTACATACTCTCCAGGGCTCTTATGTTGATGAAAAGTAGCTTCTGAACTGCAAGAACTGTGGTCAGAGGCTCAGGCGTACATGTGATACAATGGTACCAGTGCCAATGATAAGGACTCCCATTTAGTCACAAGAAGGGGTCGGCTGTAGCTCATGGGGTGAGTGGCCGTCCCGCAACCACAAGGTACCCGGTTCGATCCCATAGTTGCATGTCGAAGTGTCTTTGAGCAAGACACTGAACCCCCAGTTGCTCCCCGGGCATAAAGTGGTTGCCATCCATTAGACATAGCAGATGAGCATAATGTTTGTGAAATATATGGATGACCTTAATAATTACCATGCATTTGCATACTCGGATATGCTCAGTATGCCTATATAAGGCCTAAAGACATATTGTACTTGCATCACAGTAGGTCCTTCTGTGAAAGGCTAATATCGGGGCAGCACTTTGCTCAAAAAACGTGACAAACTGACTTTAATTTTTCCCCATCATAGGCGAGTCATTGCCATTAGCAACCTCCAACCAAATCCTGATCCGCTTCACCTCCAAAGGCCAATCCAGCTCGAGAGGATTCCACCTGGTCTACCAGGGTAAGTGTGTAAACGGGCGCACACACATACATTATACTATCTTGATTCTTTTGAATTACAGAGTTATTTCCAAAGGATTCCCCATCATCCACTACACTATTTCAACTAGTGTGTGTGCATGTGTGTGTGCGTGCGTGTGTGTGCACGCTCTGGAGCATAAACCCTGTAGAATTATAGCAATCTGTTGAAAAGATTTTGTTTAAACTCACGCCCCTCTCTTCCCCGAAGAGGGACATTTCTCTTGAACTGTTATTTTCCTTAAATAACGCACTTTACCAGAAATGACATTTCCAAAGGCAAGATAGCAGCTCTGGAGAATGTTTAATGATTAAATAATTAATTTTTTTGTATTTTATTTGAAGTAAGCTGAAGCAACCACAATACAAAGACTATTGTTAAATCCATCGTGGACTCACTATAATCAGCAAGATGCTTATTTCATTCTTGGAAACGTCACACATAACGACTTCATGTCAACACCTGCAATCAGCTGGTTTTTCACTCTGTTTCCCCAAAGCCGTGCCACGGACCAGTGCCACCCAGTGCAGCTCAGTCCCTGAGCCCCGGAATGGTCGCCGTATGGGTAACAACTTTGCTGTTGGTGCTGTGATCCGTTTTGAGTGCAGTCCAGGTTACATGCTGGAGGGGCCCAGTGCCATTGAATGTTTGACAGTTCCCAACGCCCTGGCACAGTGGAACACCTCCATACCCAGCTGTATAGGTAGGGCATGCATTCTCAAAGACAGACACACACTCTCACCACTCAGTCTGGGTTTGTTTTGTTTATCTTGCTTTCTTTCCTTATTCATTTTTGTGTCTTTAATTATTGTGTTAGCTCTCTTTATTTCCATACCTCCTTCTGTGTCCCTCCCACTTGATGACTAACACTCTTGTTCCAGATGCAAGCTGCCAGCCATTGCCTGTAGCAATGCAGCAATATTCAGCCATGCACAGGTGGCAGGCTCTGCTCAGTCACAAATGCACACATTCACACACACAGACACACTCATATGGAGATATACAAAGGAACACTCTCACTCACACACTACAGTACATACAGCTGTAGCAGATGCTCCTACGCTGTCACCAGATGTGTAGATGTGCTGAACGAGTCTAGTATAATGCGTCAGTATGTTTGTGTCCGCTTGCATGTCCAGGTGGTTAAGTCTAGTTGTGGTTTAAGGATCACATTTTATTGGGTGCTAAAATCAGATTTTTCTTTAAACAAGCTGAAAATGTGAGAACTATAATCAACTATTTTGTCATTATTTTGTATTTTGTTCATCCTGTTTTCAATGATCGTACTTGCAGATTCACATCAATGTTTTGTATCTATAAACCTACTCCTGCTGCATCTTTTTACATCCACATTGGTACACATTTGTTACACTGCTCATTCCTTTTTCATCCTTTTCCCCTGCAGTGCCATGTGGAGGCAATCTGACCCACCGAACTGGCACCATCTTGTCTCCTGGCTTCCCTGAGCCTTACCTCAACAGCCTCAACTGTGTCTGGAAGATCACCGTTCCTGAAGGATCAGGAATCCAGGTTTGCATGACTGGCATCAACGTTATCCCGTTTGACAGAATTGTAATAATCAGATCACGCAAAAACGTGTTAAATCTTGAGTAAATCAGAGGCAGATTCTGCTGTGTTAACCACAGAGTATAAATACATTACATCCCTTCTAACTCATCCCAAATACAATCACGTATTTCCCAACCACATGAAATCCAAGGAATTAACGCACCGTTTGTAGAACATAAATATTGAAAGACGGGATAATAGCCCATTCAAAAACTGTGGAAGAGAAATTCAGTTTTGGAAGATATACTACATTATACTACAAATGGAACTTATCTTCACGCAGACTAGATTTGAAAAGTGTTATAATAATGCAACTTCATAACACGATAAAACACTTGACTTACTGGCATTCAATGTAATTCAGGGTTATATTTATCTATTTCAGCAAGATAGTTTATCAGATTGTATCCATTAATGATATTTCTGAGGATAATCTGCAGCATATTGACAAACCTTATATTTTAAAGCGGTCTTTGGTCGGGCTGTCCATCAAGTTGTAGCATTTACAATTCTCTTGGTACAGGAGAGCTGCTGCATGAGACTAGAGACTCTACAGATGCTCAGAATTTAATTTGTAAGATCACTATACCAGAAACTTAAGATTGCACAATTGGAAAATTGGAAAATTAATTTGTATATAATTACCTGTTCAATTACTTTACTTTTCTTTCTTGGGAGTTAATGAATTTTGCATATTTGTATTCATTGATGCACGTGCGATGGAACTTTACCAGGAACCTGTGCAAGGTCCCTGTGGATCTGCCGGAAGGAAAGTTTTTAGGCTTATGCTTCAGCCTCCGTGGCTAATGACCTCAGTGCAGTCCCTCGGCTATTAGCTCCTCCAACTCAGCTGGCTGTCCTTGCAGGTCAAATACACAAGATGGCCCACAGGTGCACTTAGCATGCTGCACTACACACTAACATCTCACTAGCTAGGAGGTGAAATAGACCAAGAATAAGAACAGAGGGCTGGCTGCGCGCACACTCTCAAGGACAACAGCATGACACAGGAACGTATATATATACCAGAGTGACAACGGTATCGTTAGGAAATGATGTATGAGTGTTTGTGTTCTTTGGACCACCCAGACACACACTCAAACTCGCTGCAAAAGGGTCACGCCTACGCTTCCAAAAAAATCCGACATGCTCAATGTCGAGGGTTTTCTGCTCCGTCTATACTCCCGATAGCTAAATCCTCCTCATCCCTGCTATTTCAAGTCCACCTCATCTCTTTCACGCCGTCATTGTCTTTCCCTCTGTTGCTTCCCTTCTACCAGTTAGCAGAGACACATTTGATTGGAGTATCACGATCCAGAAGAGAACTTAAAGGAGCGAGGTGCCTTGCCGGCACATTTGTCGTGGCCCCCCTAATGAAAGATCAATCTACGATCTGCCTTGTCTCCCCGGGGTGCACCAGAGCCTCAACCGCCCCTTTAATTGGCTCGTATCTGATCTATAACCATCAGAGGCAGAGGAGAGGGCTGAGTGATAGAGTGAGAGGGAACAGAATGGGAGGCTTAGAGAGTAAAATAATGGAATGATATAGAATGTTGAGAAAAATGGATGGATTTTAGCTTAAGACAGAGAACGAAGATATAGTAGATGGCAGTGCATTCCCTTTCACCCATTTGTAAATGGATAAGGGACTAAATATGTTCCTTTCTTGTCCTTGGACCTCTCAAAGTGCTGCACACTTAATGTCAACATTCACCCGTTTATGAAGTCATACACTGACGGCAAAGGTTGCCATGCAAGGTGCCACCTGCCCATTAGGATCTAAGCTAATGCACATTCACAGACCAATGGCAACGCCTTTAGGAGCAATTTGGGGTTCAATATCTTGCACAAGGACACTTCCACAGCCAGGGATCAAATCACTGATCACCAATTAGAGAAGGACCCGCTCTACCTCTCACTTCACTTTAATTTGTTGGGCAATTGTATTTATTTGAGGTACGCCTTCCACTTCCTTTGGTTAGTATTTAACAGCAAAATAAATTGTACAATCCCATGTTTTCAGCATTCTTTGTGAGAATCCAGAATGTTATTCCTAAAGTTTTGCTTTTTTTCTCAAGTGTTGTTAGAGGACACAGAAGCACTTATTTAGATGTCAGTCTGCCTTTCTTTGAAAAATATCATCCAGCGTTCTCTGCAGCTGTCATACAGTTTTCTTTTTAATTCATATCCAATATCCACCGCTTGACACATTTGAAATCTATATAAAAGCAAGCATACGAAACTATATATGTATATTATTCCCTTCTATTGAGAAATCTGAACTTGCTTTTTGTGAAGTCCCCATAGCTTTATTGATTTAATGATCACCACGTATCTTCTTAACAATATTAAAAAAAGCAAAAAATAATTATATATATATATATATATATATATATATATATATATATATATATATATATATATATACAAACATACATTTATATTATTATTTATATATATCGATATTATATGCGCTTCAAAGGTAATCCAAACTATCTTTTTTCCTGTGAAACACTGAATGAGTTCAGAGGAGAAGATCTGTGACTTTTTGCATACCTTTTTATTCATAAAAATAGCTTTGTCATGCTGGATAGCCTGTAAGTAACATTTTGAAAAGAAGCTCAGTGTCAGGGCGGAGTGCTCCTCTAAAGGGGAGAGTAGTTACAAGCCAAATGGCCATGTTTTTGAGTTCTTCACTGTTATCTTTTTCAGATGCACCTTGTTTTATGTTGTGTTCCCCTACTAATCAATCTTCAACCCTTCAACCTTATTATTGATGTCCCTACGCATACACACCCTTGGTCGTACTGTTACTGCTCTGCTCCCTGAAGCCCATACTTTAGTGTGTCTTTCTTCTTCCCTGTCTCAGATCCAGGTAATCAGCTTTGTCACAGAGCAGAACTGGGATTCGCTGGAAGTGTTTGACGGAGGGGACAACTCTGACACCATGCTTGGCAGCTTCTCAGGTATTGTTGTATTTGCTTACATGTGTGCATTTTTTAGTTTTTCTTTATCATGTTTTCAATGTTTATTACCACCTCAACCGTGGACATAAAACACGTGTACCTGCCTAAAGCATAGTCAAAGCAACATAATAGCCTCATCAGTTTTTACAGAGCAGAATACAACCTCAAACACATATTGTATTTGTATTACAATACTTAAAACGGGGGCCTCGTGTGGCACAGTTGGTATTGTAACATTGCTTAATCAAATACAGAGTGGAAACAGGCAGCAGATGGAAGAGGTTAAAAATTCCAAACTGGTTGAGCTTCTGAATTGATCCTTTGTTTACAGTCTCGGTCTTACGACCCTCAAAGTGCAGAAAAGGCAACAGGGAATTCTCCTTTTGTACTGTATGTGCTGGGAACCCGACCGAAAGTAAATGTTAGATGCACCCTGAAGTAACAAGGGTGGTTGCGGTATTTTTGATAACTTGTTTTACGAGCTGAGTACATACCCACACATTGGAAGATACTAACTGCTCTGTTCTTTGTGTCATTAGTAGGCCACACTATTATGCATCTGCTTTTCTAAATATTCTAATAAACCGTTACACAATCATTCAGGCGTTCATCTTTGCTTAATGTCCACACAAACACATGCAGACACGCACACCCTACAGTCATAAAATGTACAAAGATTTTTTTTGTGTTGCTCTGCAGGAGATAGCATTGCTAAACTACACTATTAATCTTCTCCCCAAGGCACCACGGTCCCAGCTCTTCTTAACAGCACCTCCAACCAACTCTACCTCCACTTCTTCTCTGATATCAGTGTGTCTGCGGCAGGATTCCGGCTGGAATACAAAAGTAAGTGGGGGAAAAAAAAAAAAGCCACTTGATGTAAAGTACCAATGCCCTGAGGACTAGTATTACAGGACCAGTGTGTAGCATTTTGGGGATACATTTGCCAAAATGTAAAAAAATATTTATAACTTTGTTTTTATGAGGTTATAATCACCTGACTGAGAATTGTTGTGTTTTCCATAACTTAGAATGAATCGTTCGTATCTACAAAGGTAGCGGGTCCTCTATACAGAGTCTTCTTTGTTGTAAAGTGAGCAGCGAAGTGCAAAACATTGTGCTGCAAGCTGCCGTCTAACTTCCATTGCTTCTAAAGTAGGCTTTTGTTATTATGGTAGGGATGGCCTGTGAACGATGCAAAAGACATTACCAGGTTTTTTAGAACGATGGCTATCGTTACCTCAGTCTTTCAAAGGGGAGGAGTGAGTGCAACCACACGGCTAGAAGCAACCAAATCCTTTAAAATCAAATAGGAGTTCTTGCTTGTTTCTCCTTCTATATTACAGTTACATTTCCATTGTAATGTTGAAGCCTGTCCTTCATGTTTTTATTATTGTTATTATATTTTCCTTACTTTTTCGCTGTTCATATTGTCTTTTTTGTATCTATTTCTCAGCGGTGTCTCTGACCAGTTGCCCAGAGCCTGTTGTTCCTATGAACAGCGTCAAGGTTGGGGAGCGTCTTCAGATGAATAATGTGGTGTCTTTCCAGTGTGAACCTGGATATACTTTACAGGTAATATGTGACCAAAAAACTATTGATGCTCATCCACTTTTGGCTTCTTCAGTTATTAAAGCAGTTATTTAAAAAAAAGAGACTAAGGTGGACTGGATTATGAAGCCAGAAACTTCAGTAGTTTATTTCAAAGTTATGTTCATTTCTCAGCCCCACTGAACTGTATTTCATGATTAAGGGGTGATTATGATGTATTTCATCCACCCTTTGTTTCCCTTAAGTTGCTCAAACACCAACAGCAAAAGGCAGGATAAGTCTCAGAGCTTCCTCTGGAGTCATCTGGGCTTCAGGGCTTCATCTGGGTTTAGTTCACACAGACACCATTTGAGAGTTCCTTCACCATTCTATACGACACAAGACCATCGGGACTTGTCCAATTTGCTGTGTCCTAGAGTTTTGTTTAGTCTGATTGCAGCAAAACCATAATCAGATTTTACTAAAAAACGGTTAGCAGGAATTATTCAATGTATGCTTCTGTCTGGATAATCAAACAATAACTGCTGTTATTTATGGGAGTTTTAAGTCATGCTACTACAATGCATTCATGTAAATAGATAGAATATTGCTTTTCTCCCAGTATTTGCAGTAAAAGCATTATCGAGGAGAAGTAATGTAAAATATCCTTAAACTCATTAAACTTCTGGCCAACATTGACTACAGAATCACATTTGATTGTACAGGTTTAATTAGTTATGCTGTTAAAACACAGATATCCTCCATATTCTTGTATGCAGAAGTGCCTTGTTGCTTCCTACACATATCTACTTGAAAGTCGATGATTAATTATTGTTACATCTGACCTAAATTCAGGCCGCAGGCTAAGGTAGATAAGCCAAAGAGGAAATTAAGATATCATCCGTCAAGCTTAAAAATACTTAAAGTCTTTATCAACCACTCCAGTATCAATCCTTAAACAGTGAGTCAGCTACAAATGTACATTATAACAGTTCAGAAGACTTCACCAGCTTGTTGTCTTTGTGTTCATTTTAAACTCATGTGACTCATTACAGTGTGCCAGGCGTTCTCTGACTACAACACATTTTCAGTAAAGGTCAGCTGAGTCAGCCCATTATGTTTGAACAACATAAATTGTTGTTGTAATCAAATGTTTTTTTTCCCCATCTTTATGGCAAGTTAGCTTTGAAACTCAGATGCAGAGCTTTCTGATTTTTATTTTTTTGTAATGCTCATTTTGGCATTGCAACAGTAAGTGATCATCCTAATATGCCAGCGATGCTCCCCATCTATTATTCTCTGACACTTTAGATAGATGTAGTCATTACACCGCCACAGGAAGTCATGTGGAGACAGGCAACAGGTTCAAATAATTGGAGCAACAGTCGAGCGACAGAGGGGGGGACATTATAATTAATCGCCTCTTTTTTTGTTGTTCTTTGCCCGCTCCTTGCAGGGGAACTCACATATCACCTGCATGCCTGGAACCGTCAGACGATGGAACTACCCACCTCCTCTCTGCATAGGTAAAAATATCCTCTTTTCCTTTATTTGCATCCAAGTCTTGTCTTCTTTCTGGTTCGTCTCTATATCGTTCTACATTTTTTTTCCTTGGAGACACGTTACCTTGCAAAGCACACGTATCTTTTTCAAACAATATACCGAGCATGTAATTTTAAACTTAATGTGTGTGAAGACTCGTTGCCCTTGAATGAAAGCTGATTGATAAAAAAAAAAAGGTATCACCACACACTATATAGGTGACGAAGAATTATTTAATATATTTTTTTCCTATACTTTTTCACAGCTCACTCACGTAAGCAGTTTATATAGCAGGCATGAGATAGCCTTTTAACCCATCGGAAAATTAATAAAATGTGAGATGAGAAAAAGCAAGGGTTATACTTCCCTATAGTTTTTAAGTTTGAGATGATGGAACCTTTTGCACTTTTAAAATGAGTTTGATATTTCGACATAAAATGCTGGGTGCACACTCTGAATGAAACTGCATTAGGTTCCTTTTCTATTCTTCACCTCAAATCTTCCTCCCTCTGAGAGTGCCTTGACAAACAGGTTCCACTTATTGCAACAACCTACTATTGCCTAATTAGTTCCATCTCAGACTGAGATCGGTCAAGAAAAGGTCCATCGTGTTCACAAGCATCAGCAGTTTCCTGATTACCCTGGTCCTCTGCGTGTGGTTTCACCCTCCTTTGACTTATGTTGGCTGTTTGTCCCATTTACGTCTTAATCGCACACGCAGTGTTTGAGTTTTTTTTCTACCTCTGTTTTCATTTTCTTGTTAGTCTGCAAATTCTTTTACACTTACGTTCAAACATCCTTTCATCTTTCTTTTAATTTTGGTGTCAGGATCTCTCGCTCTTTTCATCTTTCTTGATCCAATCATTGCTTTTACTCATTATTTCGGTACCTTCTTTCTCCTCACTTCACAAAAACATTTATCCATCAGTTGTTTCAAGATGAAAGGAGAAGGATGAATGAAGCGCATGGCACCTCAACAGCACATGGCACCTCAATATCTCTAGTAGAAGGAAAGGTGTTTGTTGAGATGCAGTATGTCAATTTAATTAATTTCACAATGTTGGTCCTTTTTTAATTGAATTACATCTTGTTTTCATCATTGCTATTAAAACGGGAACCACATTGATTTGATTGAAACATATGACATTTAATGTCATGAAAGGATAAGAGTGAAGGAGAATGTCCTTATGAAAAGATTGGAGCAGATTGACCTGCATTAAAAACTGATCTCATTTCTTTGAAGCACTGTAAACCCACCCAAAATATATCTTAGTTTTAACATCAGGCTTTCATATTTGAGTTAAAAATGACTAAATATTTCACATCTGCTTTATTTGAACTGAAACAAAATGGAATAACTTTTCTCATATATAGTCTCCAAATATTAGTACTGTAGTTGTTCAAGACTTCCAATATCACAAACAAAGAAGTGTATTGAACTGTGTTTGTGGGACTAACAAAGTGCTTTGTCTGCCCTCGGCCAGCTCAATGTGGTGGAATACGGGAAGAGATGGAGGGCATGATTCTCAGCCCTGGTTTCCCTGGCAACTACCCGAGCAACGGTGACTGTACCTGGAGAATCTACTTGCCCGTTGGTTACGGTGAGCATCATGAGAGGCTCTACTCTCAAGAACCTTCAATTCTAGAAAGTGTAGACCTTGAGTGTGAGATGACAACGTTTGTAGTTGTTGATACACGTGTTTAAACTATTTTTTATCTAAAAGCTTGTTCTCGTTTTGTAGTATTTCAGCAGGACGATGGCATTGCTCTTTCTCAATATTGCTGCTTTCTTTTTTTTCCCAGGAGCCAACCTTCAGTTCCTCAACTTCTCCACCGAGGCCAACCATGATTTTCTTGAGATACGCAACGGTCCCCTTGATACAAGCTCAGTGATTGGTCGATTCAGCGGCCAGGATATTGCCTCCTCCCTTTTCACCACCTCCCATGAGACCACAGTATATTTCCATAGTGACCATTCACAGAACAAACCGGGGTTCAGATTCGAGTACCAGGGTAAGAGACCAAGAATATTGCTGAAGAAAGTGTACTCCGAGGTGTAGAAGATTGAAGCGTGAAATTAGTATCAGCCCCAGGATTGTCTCATACAAAAATAGTCTCTGCTAATATATATTTATAAAAATGATCATAATCACCAAGGCTAATTTTTGCAGAGCTGAGCCAGTATCAGTATTATGAGTTACGTTCATCTCCACAGCTTTAAAAAACTAGTAATTACTTCAGTGTCACTTTTTTGCTTCAGACCATCTTTTCTCTCGCTGAAATTGCATGTGTGCAGAGAATGTAACTAATAGTCAGAGCTATTTCCCAAATTGACACAATGACAGAATACACTAGAAATTATGTTTAGTAGCAGCGTCACTTCAGTGTGCGATGTATGCATGCAAAGTCATAACATTACTGGATCGGCCCTAGAACTGATTGTCAGACTAATCAGCCTACAGAGCCAGTAAATTCCCCAGATCTATAAATGTCTCTATACACAACACTTAAAAGATTTCCTCAGCATGTACCAATAAAAGGCTTCACTGCATATCTGTAAGGCAGCAAGGAATATATTGCCATGGTCTGCAAATGCAACAGGCACACAAAGTTGGTATTTTTTTTTATTCAACAAACAACTAGCAATCGGAAGGTAGCATTGGACATTTACATAATTATGTGTACATTAGCATATAAATCAAGCATTATATTTGCAAATACCCCCCTTTTGCAGTATTTGCATGAGTTATCTCCTACAAAGGGAAGCGATGATCCATAGAAATCAATTTATTTAGTGATATTCATATCCTGGCTCTTCAAGGCTCATTGCCTGCTTTGCTTTTCTTTCCAAGAGGAAGAGAAAAAAGTAGGAATTATTTACCCACACTACTTCTGATGACTGCATCATACTCCTCCAGCACAAGTCAAACCCGCCCCTAGCATTTTTTCTTTCCCTCTGAAAAAACTCTTGTCTCAGAAGGATGAGTAGGAAGAGAAGTGAGTGGGTGGTTGAGCAAACAGGAACAAAACAGGATCAGAAAGCAGAACGTATTGAGGCATATCCGTAAAGGTGGGAATTGATTGCAAGCTGCAGGCAGTCACACAGAATGATCATATGGGGCACGCTATTTAATGTTTTGTTGTCTTAATACTATGTGAATGTTTACAATGAGTCTGAATAAAGGTATCGGGCTATTTTTTGGAAAAAATGTATACTGATTTGAATAGACTGATGTAGTTGACGTTCTCTCCCCCAGCTTATGAGCTACAGGAGTGCCCTGATCCGGAGCCTTTCCGTTTCGGGGTGGTGGTGGGTGCAGGCTACAATGTGGGCCAGTCTATTTCCTTTGAGTGTCTGCCTGGATACCAGCTAATGGGACACTCCATCCTAACCTGTGAGCACGGCACTACACGCAATTGGGATCACCCTTTCCCTCGCTGCGAAGGTAGGTGATGTGAGATTTGTCATATTAATGTCCAAACATTACATTATATTAACACATTAACTACTCCGAACACTGAGTCATCTTCCAAACAAGTGTCTGACTACACTAATGAACGCAGAACCAAAGTAGTAACATTAATTCATGTTTAGAGAACGTAGTGGGCTATTGAGCATCATTAGTGTGAAGTGGGCTATGGAGATAATGATTATCTATTATGAATAATGCAATTAAGCTGAATTATCATCCCCCATTAATGAAGCAAAGTATTATTCAATGAAAATCAATACTGTGCGGTGAAGAAGAACGGAGGCAAACTAAGGACGAATAAAAGAGGGCCTGAATTGAAAAGAAAAGTAATGGGTGCTCTTTCTTTTGCCTCGTCCTCGACCCACATTCTCACGCTCCAGCTGTCGATTATTCAATAAGGGAGGTGAAATTACACAAAAAAGGTGATGGCCATGACACTGAAACTTTGAATGGGCAAGAATGGAGATAAATGCATGTGAGATACGGTGTGAAAATGAAAAGGGAACAGGAGAAAGTATATTCTTTCATAGCAATTTATTTTTTATAGGGATTTTCAATATTCACATGACATTAAAAGCTGAGCAATTATTATCCGAGAACTTTCAAATCACAAATAGCCCATGAACTAAGGAGTAGTAATCCCACATTATTTATTATGAGTCAACATCAAAGGTGAAGTATGCAATTCTAATCCAGTAGACCACCACTGTTTGTCCAATTCAAATATTGTTATGTATGCACACACTTGTAAAAATATGCATCTCTGCCTTTGATTGTAAAGAAAATGTATTGATCTCGCTTAGCGTTTCTCCTCCCAGCTCATAGACATACATAGTTATTATTACATGCAGCTGGCCTCTTCTTCACACTCACTGCACTATTTGTACAGATTTTCTCTGAGGGGGATGAGAGACATTGATTTGTGTTACTTGGCCTCCACTCATCTTGGAATTATCATTATACAATGTTACTATACAGGAACATTTACTATAGTGATATATTACATTAAAATCTAATTTAGTTCAGAATTTAATATCTGTATCTAAATATGTCTAAATCATTATCATCACGTGTAGTTGCCATATTTGCCATAAATTGTTTTAATTATGTGTATCATTGACCAAAGAAAAAGAAACCAAGGAAGAGAGATTTGAAAAAGTTTTACCAGAATGAATCATAGTAATTGTCTCACATGCAGCTATCATCCCAACATATGCTTTATTCCAATGTTTCCACCCAAAGGAAACAATAAAGCTTTTTTTTTAACTGTTGTTTTAGTCAAACAATACTTTCCCGCTGAACGATATTACACGACAAAAACAGGATGTCATTTTTGTTCAGAGCTTTTGTACAGGGAATACAGGCATCACATATGCGGAGCAGGTTGAGTTGCACCTATATTTATTACGTGGAGGTTCTGTAGTCTGATCCAAGACAGCAAACTTTAGTACTCCCCTCAGCCTGACAAAGGCAGCTCAGAACAGATCCACTTCTTCTGTTCTCATCTTTCACAATAAAAGCCCTAGACATATGATATTTGCAGGCCAGTGTTTTGCCTTTTTATGTTGTTTGCATCAGACAGGTGTGTAAAGGCCTTTGCACCTAAAGTTTAGGAAGCTTGCCTGTTGATGGCGTCAGCCATATGTACAACTCCATCGTGTCCAGGGTTTAATTAATCAGTCTTATTGAACAGTTGAGCCAGCGACACAGGGGCCTGTCAACCACAGGGCGAAAGCATACGGCCATATAACGTGAACACACACATAACCTGAGAGAGAAACAGAAGGATACAACATGCAATCTCTGCATTGGGAAAGAGACCATATATGCCCATAGCCATCAACGGGTGTGCCGTTAAGCTAAACACTCGTCTGGTCTGGGTTACTTAAGATGCCTGCACTTCTGCGATTACCACTCCTTCCTGATTTTTCATGCTTTGCCACAGTGAACATGGGGTTTCTCTCAGGGCATCAGCGGGAATGTTAAGCTTCGTAATCGTTAAGTTGGTTCGAGCCTGCTGAGTTCCTGAGGAATGTTTGAAATATAGTTACAATTTATATGCATGCAGATTGGATGCTGGATGGAGGGTAGTTTGTATGTATGTGTGTGTGTGTGAGTGTTACTGTATATTTGTCAGACTGTGCAGGGTATTTTTTATTTGTTGTACCTTATGATGTCAGGCATGTGTGAACTTGGGGGGTTCTATAGTGTTGTCAGCTCTGACATAGACATGCTGCTTTAACCGTTCCTGTCACTCAAACTCATACATTTACACACTCATATCCACTTCTCATACACTAACTTTACACACACAACCTCAAAAGCCCAGTCCACACTAACCCCTCGCCTCGTCTCCGCACTCTCTCTGTTCACCCCAGTGGAAAAGGGTTGAGGCCTTATCTGAGCAAAACACTCCATCCAAGTCCCCACTTGCTAACAGGCTTTACCGGCTAATCTTTAGCTCAGACAAGCGCCTGGCCACTAGACGAAGAGTAAAGGAGAGGGGGAGAGAGACACTGAGAAGCGAAGCAGAAGAAGCTGGGAGTGAAAAATCCCCTTTTTCAACCGATTGCAGATGAATTATGGATGCGTCCTGTTGTATTCTTGGCCCACTGATATATATATTCTTCCTCCCTTTCTACCTTCCCTTCCTCAGTGCCTTGTGGTGGGAACATCACATCAGACAATGGGACCATCTTCTCCCCCGGTTACCCAGAGGAGTACCCGAGCTCAGCTGACTGCTCCTGGCTGATCACTGTGGCTCATGGCTTCGGCATTAAAATCAATTTCACCCTGCTTCAGGTTCATGGGCCACACGATTTCATCACTGTCTGGTAAGAAATGACACCCACAGATATGTGGAACTACATGTTATGAAGTACTGTATAATGTACCTTGACATTTCAAATAATGTCCCATTATGTTTGGGGGTAAACTGAAATGATATTTTTACTAGTTTACTACTCATAACCAAACTAAAATATCAAGCCCATCTTAACAAAATGGGGAACTCTTTCCTATCCAGTATCTCAAGTTGTTTTTCACCTTATTTCTGCCTCTGTTGTGTCACTTGACAAAACCTTCTTCCTTTTAAGATCATCCCGTCTCCCTTTGTCTCCGTTTTATAATGTTTGTTCAACCACATGGATATCTATATAAACATAATTGATAATATCATGTATTGAGTTATTAAAAAAGAAAATATTCAACAACAGTAGGAAGTATAAAGTGAACCAAACCTGCAATGTAAAAACCAAACCCCTCTGATCTTGGGTTTTTATGGGTTTCTGCTTTTCATATGCGGTCTAAATACAAGGAAAGTATGTTTTTTTTTCATGTAATATTTCCTAAATACCAAACAGTAACATGTAAAGAATGCAAGCTGCCATGGAGGACCAATCAAAGCAGTAGGTGGAATATAGTTCTCACCCAATTTTGAGAAAAGGTTTTGGCTGGTGGAAATGCGTGTCTTCTTTTTGCGTGTGTTAATGTTTGTGTTAGAACAGGTATGTTGTAGGTGTGCGTCTCTTTGCCTGACGGAGTATCAAGGGGGTAAAGCTTCCTTTCATCATCTCCATAATGCGCGGCTGGGGCTGTCATATGTGCGACCAAAGACAGGATTTTGCATGCATGATGGTTGCCAGTCCCAGTTGATCCCTTCTCCCTGAGACAAGCTGCAAAGGTCCCAGCTCTCAGTGAGACCGGAGATCTGACTGCCAGTCAACCTGGCAACTTGACAACCACATGAGAAGTCCACATGGCATTGGGTGACATCTATAGTAATGGATTGGGCTCCTGATAGAAATTTGTGTAAAGATTTTTGCAGTGCATGGGGAGTTTTGGCTAAAGTGAGCCAAAATGTCCACTTTTTAGCGTATTGTTGATCTTCTGTAAACGGCCCCCACTGTGCTGATCTTTCCCAACAAGCTCATGCAAAGCCAAGGTGGGGACTCATGTTCCCCAGTTTCCAGTTACCACCGCTGTGTATCTATCCACTGAACTACCGAGCCAAGGAAATGGGCCCCGTAATGGCGGCTTGGCCAGAGGGCTGTCAGGCAGCAGTCCCTAGCCAGCCGTTTCAGAGCTGCTTGTAATCTCCCATGCCCAGTCTGACAGCCAAAGACAGATGGTTTTTAAGCTGAATGGTTGTGGCAGGAATCTGGGAGCTGGCTTAATCGGCCATGCCCACGCCAGGGGACTGCCAAGGCCGGGCCGCAGCTTCCAGAGACACTCCCATTGGATGGCAGTTAGTAGGAGCGCAATCCAGACCTGTCATTCCACGCTCATCTGTAATTTTTACCTTATTTCAACATAATCACCCAGAGTAATTGCCTTGGGTATGATGAAGTGTTATACTCTGCTGCAGGAAGCTGCTTGACAATAATCTGGCATGCGTCTTTGTTTGGTTTTCTCACAGATATGTGTCACAGAGCCCCAAAGTGCTTTATGGTTAGAGACCCAGTGAGCATTTGAGCAGAGGCTGCTGACAGAATATCCTCACCGTTAATTATCATATTTTTACTCCAGTGAACCTGTAACCTTTTTCCATTTTTTTTCTTTTAGGGATGGTCCACAAGAGACAGCCAGGAAACTGGGAGTATTCACTGATGGAGAGCCGAATGACCCGCCCAGTAGCACATCCAATCAAGTGCTGATATGTTTCCGTAGCAACACAGAGAAGGGTGGATTATTCCGTATCAGCTATCAAGGTATGTAAATGTATTTCCTTCCCTGATCATTATTTCTACGAGACATTTTGCATGTTCTGTGTTTCACTCCTTTCATGTCTTTGATTCTCTCAATGCAGCTTACAGACTGCAGTTCTGCCTGCCTCCCCCCATCATTCCTAATGCAGAGATTCTGATGGCAAGCAAAGAGTTTAAAATCGGTAAGTGGAAATGCTGTAATCAAAAAGGCATATTCATCCACATGTTGGCCAACAACAATCACTGATATCTAGACACTCCTGACTTTCTTCGTCTTGGATGTCGATCCCATTGTGACTTTTAAATAGTTAATCCCACTGTTAGTTCACATTTTGGCTTTGACGGTTTACATTGCCCCAGTTTTACTGACTCTGATACTGACTACATATCCCATAGGGCAATTGTACTGAATGCAGATTCAACCCATACCAAAAAAACAGGGTTTTTTGAGGCAGCATTATAAATGAATGATTATGACAAAATGATCAGAATGCCAGAGGGATTTGAGGAAGGTGCTCTCATTCTCTCGCCCCTGTAGAAGACAATGAAGAATAATTCTCCTTATCTGTTTATTTACATACCTCCTTGCCGCATTAGGCAAGACACAAAGGCAGCAACACTGACATAGTGTTTCATCTACAGGATCCCCAGTGAGGATTTATTATGGTACTTTTTTCCACTGTTAACTTTTTCTTTCACTGAGACACACAATGGATCATGATTACTTCTGGATACTGACTAAGGAGCTCTGGTTGGTGTATGAAGACATTTTGGCTTGTATTATTCATATGGACTCTTGCCATCATCTCTGATCCCTCATTAATTGTACCTCTCCCTCCCCATCTCTCTCTGTTCAGGTGATATAGTGCGCTACCGATGTCTTCCAGGCTACCAGTTAAGTGGGAACAGCATCCTGACCTGCCGGTTGGGGACACACTTGGAGTTCGAGGGGCCTCCACCCTCATGTGATGGTGAGCGAATGCCTTAGGTTTGAAAACTCTTTTTCAGTAAGGCCCTATTAACACTCACACTGATAGCCACCGAGCAACTCCACTTGAACAATTCTGGATGGAGATGTTGAAATTTGAACTCAATCTCCAAACAAATAACCCCCTCCAGATTGACCTGGATCTCACTGCCTTTCTCTTTATACATCCATGGCCACTGCACCTTTAAGGGCCTTTCTCGAGAGCACCTTGTTGGTAGGAGGGTGGGAGAGGCAAGCACTTTTCTTTCACTATCCCTGGCTATATTTATCCTGTCAAAGGACCAGATCTATGACAAGTTCTCCTTTTTCACATCTTGATAACACTTTCTCTCATAGCTGCATTCAGTGTGTTTTTCTCCTCCTGCTTTATCTTTTCTTATTATCTCCCTATAACACTATGTATATGAAATATACAAATACTGTGAAAGGGTTCAGAAATGCCTGTGTTTTTAGTTATATGCCGATGTGATACATGATTAACTGCTACCTCAACTGTCAACAGCTGATCAAACAGCAGCTAACGCAGCCCACTACACTCTTATAAACAAGTCCAAATCACACCAGCAGCGCAATGCCCCAGCGTAGCAATAATAGATTCAGCTGGTCAAGTCATTGTGTTACACAAATGTACCACAACACAAGTGAAACACTGTCTTCCTCTGCCAAGGGATCCTCTGTGAGTATACTTCCAGCATTGTTTGCTATAATCATTCCGCTCTAATTATGGACTCGTGGACGAGTTCGAGTTTTGCTTTACTCCATGCGCCTGTGGGTACCTTTTCTGCCTGTTGTCATGGGGCCACAGCTGCATTTCAGTTAGGTAGCACTTTCCATCTCAGTGGATGATACTTGGCTCCCATGAGGCTGAGGGTGGTTGTTGTGGTGCCCTCTACATGCTGAGATATTGTTCTCTCAGAGGATCAATGAGTGCAGTGTTCCCAGCACACCGTGTCATTATAGCACTGTATGCTGTGTGCAATACTTTTCCTCCGGGTAAGTGACTGGGTGCATAGAGGGGTCCCTCTGTTTTGTCTCAGCCACATATCAAACAATTATTGCGTTCTTGTGACTCACTCTGTTTGTGGGTTATAAGGTAGACTTGGGAGAGTAGGTTGAATTTGATAAATACAATTAATTTGGAGCGCTAAATAGGAAAAATATGCAAATGCTCTCAGCATGAGATGAAAAAGGAAGACGAGTTGGTGGAACAACGAGGGCAATGAAAGGGGAAAAGGAGATATGTGTAGGCTAATTTTAAAGACGTGGAACAATTATACCCAGGATGCAGAGGAGCCTGAAAGTGAGGAAAAAAGAAAGTCAGGAAAATCCTTTGAGTCTTTTTTTCTTTCCTCTGAAGTTTTGCCAACTAACCTTTCACTGCACTTGCAGACATCTGCAGCTGGGAATATGTGCTTATGTTCATGTTTTATGTGGCCTGTTAATTTTTCACCTTAAGCTTAGAGACACTTATACTGGCGGACCAACATTTACATCATACTCCTGCAAGCTGTCACGTTGCCTGCATAGACATACCTGTTTGATGGCGAGGAGAACCACATATAGCAGGAGCTGAAGGAGTCTGGAATAGAGTGAGAGGAAGTTGAGAGCAGGGAGGAACAGACTGATGCCAATGTGAAGGAAGAGGAGAAGTTTGTATGGGGAGCGAAGAGTGTAGGGTAGGAAGAGTGTAGTTGAGATTAATCTGAATAAGCAGAATTCTGAATAAGAAAAAGTAAATCTGTCAGGAAAGCTGGAGGAGAGACTGCTAAATGAGCAGGGGGATGGCGAGTAAGTGAGAGTAGGACAGGCGTCAAAAAGCGAGTAAAGACAGGGAGTGACTTAGTTGGAGGGCAGCAAAGAGAGGAAGTGCACATCTCATTGAAATGCAGGGGACATGCCGGCTGCAGCTGCACCTATCAAATCACCACTTCTAGCTCTGACAAGCCCAGCCCCCCCCCCCCCCCCCCCCCCCCCCCCCCCCGCCACACACACACACACACACACACACACACACACACACACATACACTTTCACATTGCACACATCACACACTTGTACATATACTGTATAAACATACACACTGGTATGTGTCTGGGTTCCACAGCAGTGGATGTTGTCATTGTGAAACCGGAGAGCAGCACTGGAGCCTACAGGCGGTTCTGCAGTGTTGCTTGCCCCTTAGCACCAGTATCCTCTCTCACACTCCCTTCTCACTCACTCATCACTTCCCTCCCCTGACTCACTCGAGTCAGACTTCTGTTCTTATGTAACACATATACCCCTTTATTCTCTGTTCTTTTATTTCGTTTTTTTGTGTCTTTCTCTCAGGCTTGTTCAAAACAGAGCACAGCGAGGTATTCACACACGTTTCCCCACTGGTGTCTATCAATACCAAGATCGGTCTTCTTTCTTTCTCCCAACACTTACAAACAGGCCCATAGATAAAAGTCACCACTCTTGTTTTTTTTCTTCTTTTCTATTTAATCCGGAGAATTATTGCCAGTCAAACTGGCAAATGGGTTTAGCCTTTCTCGTATTGCATTACTTGCCATTGGAGCAACCAGTGGATTTGTGCATTATTTGATTTTCCTCCAATTTGATTAAACTGGGTTGTGTTGGACACTCTGCCCTTAACTACATCTGCTCTCTGCGCCCACGGGGAGTTCAAGCATCACACACACAACCACATCAGTATAAAGTGTTGCTTGAATCCATTATTGAAACACAAAGAGCTCTGATGATCCCAAATCCCTGTGTTTATCCCCCAGACAGATTTCTGGTTAAAACCTGTATAATCACCCATCACATTAGTTTCCCAACTAGCTCGCTTTCTTCATCCCACTCGTTCCCTTCGCCTCCCTCGCCTCTCTGTCTAACTCCTTTTTGTTCCCCAGATTATTTTTTTTTGCCCTTGTCCCCTTCTTTTAGTCCTACAGAATGGATTACAGCTGCCCCTTTTTTCACATCTACATTGTCATCCCATACTTCACAGAGTTGTTAGGCCCTGATCCACGCTAATGCTTATGTTGTGGCCCATCCCCTTCAATCAGCTTGTTATTGCTCTTCAGCTTATGCTAATTAAATACCAACATGAGTCAAGGCATCTCGACAGCACCGCTGCTCTTTAAGCTTAATGTATTGCGGATTCATGCGCGTCCATACTTTCATACTGGAGTGCACAAATGTTCATGTATGGATGCAGATGCACATCTGTGCTTGTCTGCACGGAAGCCATCCACAGCATTTTTCATTGGGAGGCTGTTGCATACCATGAACAATGCATACACAGACAGAAGGGCTGTCTCACAGATTGCTGCTCCTGCTACCAGCTTATTCCATTCCTTGTCTCATTAAAGTGAAATTTCATTTTGAGCCCTATCGATGTTGATCTCACCTTTTGTGTTGCTGCCTTTTTCCAGCTGTCAGATGTGTCCCCTAATACCCTTTTGTTTACAGCCAAAAAGAGTAATGCTTCATTTCAAAGTGGATTCGTTTTAATAAGTAGCAGCTATAGATAAGAGCCCCTGCCTGTCTCTCTCCATCAGCCCCAAGAGAAACTGATGGCAGTTTTGAAGACATGTTGAAGCTTTCTGAAAGGTCACTGACAACACACATCTGATCCTCAGAGAATTGATTGTTTCATGAACTTCACTCTATCAATGATGGATTCAAGAATGTTGACTCACAACCACTGAAGTGCTTGATGTTGTAAATGATTTCACAGACTTGTCGAATGTCTTTTTGGAATTTGGAATGAGAATACATTATTTTCCCTTCTACTTCCAACATTAGATACTAAGAGAACTTTATAGATTTCTGACTACATAATGCAACATGATGGCATTATTATTGTAGCATGTAGCATTGTTCACGCTGCGGGAATTGTATTGGCTTAGGTGTTGCTTTCAAACAGCAATTTTACTCTCCCCTAAATGTTTTGAGTTAATACTACCACTACAACTACTTTAGATTTATGTAATTATAATCACTTTTTGCATGCCATTCCCCATGTTTCTTACAGTTTCTTGACCTATGGTAAACATCTGCAGATATTTTGTCAAGCACAATTTGGTTTGGATTTGCTGCTCCTTTAATAACAATACAATGAAAGGCAAAAAAAAGGTTGTCTAGAACCTTCTTCATTTTAACATGCCTTGTCTGAGAGTGACAGCTTACCTGACATTATCTGTAATTTCCTGAGGCAATAAATCCCGCCTAGTTGACACGCCATGCAATATTTAAAAGAAATGCTGAGTATTATTTGCAAATGCTGTTTAAACCAGGCTGTCTGCCATGATGTTTTTCCTGCAAATGTAATAATCTCTTCCCCTAAGAACACACAGAGAGAGGAGGTTTGAACAAGCCAATAAACACACACACACACACGCACACAGACACACACACACAAACAGCAGTGCATTGACAGAAACACAGCCCAACCACGTACACAAAAACAAGTTTACACACTGTCCCACAAAGGAGGCGCTGCTGAAATGAGATTCTGAGCATTCATTATTTCACCGCTGTAATGAAGGACCTGCACATGCCAAGTGCTCTCTTACCCTGAGGCAGAACAGGCTCAAGTATTCAAATTGTGGCAAACAACTGGGGCATTTACAGCCACGGATAGATTTTCTGCTGCACAAGATTGATAAACACGCACAATATGTCATGCAAAAAACACCTGATCACGTGCAATTTGAAGTGGTTTTTAAATCACATTTAAAGCATCTTTTTATGTGTTTTGCTATTTATGCTATGAATGTAAGTAAAGCCTCTGGCCTCTGTTTAACAAGAGAAATGTATGTTTTTTTTAAATTAATTTTTTAAAATGGTCTTTTGTTAATTGATCGAGCTCTTATCAAGTTGCCAGGTTGAGTTCCAGCACCGCTTTCAGTGTTAAATCCCATTATGTATGCCAAAGTAGGCCCTTAGGATTATTTACGATAAAGTAAGCAGTTATATACAATAAAACAGTTAATTTCTGAAGGGAGAATGTTGACTTTATGTTAGTTAATGGCATCTTATTTTGCTAGTAACACATATGTATGTAAGAGTTAATTCATAGTCTCCTTCTTTAGCACTCAGCCCCATTAGGTGGGCCGCAGCATTGGCTTCCTGTCATGTCACTGTTCGTTTTTTTGAGGTTCCACTGTGTATGCAGACAGCTCTGGCAGATTACAGCATCACAGCAAAAATGCAACAGACAGGAGCACCACGTAACGTCTAATAATGACTGAAACCTCTTGGAAATGTCAAACGATGTCATTGAGATGTCCCTCAACAATACCAATGGCAAGGGGGAATTAGAAGAGCGGATGGATGTGGTCCGCCCAGACGTGCCATAGCAATAGGACTTCCAGGCGTTAAGTTAGCATCATCTGTCACATACTGACAATGAGCAAAGATGAAGAAATATGCTTGTGGCAAGTCAGTAATATTACATAATGTCTAAGCCTTTTCTTGGACTGACTTAGCATGGACAGCTGTGTTTACTGCGAAAGCTTCAGGACCAGGATGACAATTAGCTTAGCTGTGCTTTTAGTCACGTTGAGTTGCCCTCCAACAACAACAACATGGGTAGAACCAATTCAATCTGTGCTTCAAGGTCAATTAAATTCACTGTAAAGAATGAGCAACCATGATAAGTTAGTTGCATTTATGAAGAAAAAAAACAGCAAAACATAAACATATCATTATTCCTGTTATTCAAATTAATTTGCAATTTTTTCTCTGCCTTTTTATTTCTCTCAACAGTGACTTGTCCCATGAATGAGGTACTGACAGCTTCCTCGGGTGTCATCATGAGCCAGTCACCAGGCAACGGTTTCCCCCATTTTGAGTCCTGCTCCTGGGTGGTCAAAGTAGAACCCGGCTACAATATCACCTTGACTATTGAACAATTCCAGACCAGCCGTCAGTTTGATGAGCTTGAGATATTTGATGGTGAGTCACTGCTTTTTGTTGGAAGTGAACATATGTAGACCAACATACAGTACAGTATCATGTAATTTTGTGAGCGGCATTATGCTTATTTGGACCTTTTTATTTATCTAAAAGAAGAGCATCGTGTTACATTCCTGGTCTATGTGATGCCCAATTTACTGTTCAGTAGACTATTGATCCAAAAGTCCCTCCCACCACATGTCCTTGGCCAAAGACTCATTTGCACTAATATCCACAATTAAAGGCTAAAATTATCCAGACAGATTAATTTACTGCCCCTTACTAAACTCTATGCATCTACTAACAGAAAATCACAGTCTCCCGTGTCAGAACATCTACATCTCTCTTCTAGATTTGAATCTGATTAGAGGCACAGACAGCAACTCTGCCAGGCTGCACGGAGAAAATGGCCACTATTGTTCCCGATTAGTGCGTTTTATCTTCTGTCGAGTGGATGGGAACAGACAGTTGCTAACCTTGGAGTTGCCAATCCAATTATGGAAATAAGGCTTAGCAACTTTTGATTTCAAGTGTAACAACATGTACGGTACCTCAAAAGACATGATTAGGGAAAATCTCCATTTCAAAAGTCAGACTTTTAACACTTTGGAGTATAAGGGCATTTTCGCAATTTTTAAATATCCTCTTAAATTCACCTTTAAAAAAATCCATTCATACCAAATGAGAATTTTTACCAATTTACATTTAAAAGGAAAATGCACTTCATATTACCGTTCGGATTCCAGTGTGTCGGTGATGGAACACAAGGCATTATTTTTGAAGACACAGGGCCAGTGGTGGTTTATATAAAAGTATTAGCACTTTTATTCTTATAATTCCCAAAGTTCATATTCCCAAAGTTATGAGACTTTCAAAGTGTAATTATTTTCTCTTTTTCTCTCAATCCAGGCCCATCCAGACAGAACCGTCTTCTGATTACCCTCAGTGGTAACTATTCTAACCCACTGAGCATCACCAGCTCCAGTAACAAAGTCTACCTGCACTGGTCCTTTGATCACACGACCAGCCACAAAGGCTTCCGCATACGCTACTCAGGTGAGTCAAGACCCGTCACACACAAGCCTGAAGTTAGAGACATTTTATATAACCGTCCATTTATACTTGATTATCAGAAGAACATTGTTTCTTCTTGACATTGTTGTGCGTGAGAGCTCATCAGAGGTGCCTTTAGTCTTCTCTGCAAGAAAGACCAACAATGTGGCTGCCAACTGTAGCTGAAATTGCTAGGAATATGACCCATCTCCATGACAACCTACCGGGGGCGGCGGGCATCTGCAGCCTTACTTGCGCTGCAGCACAGGCCTGATAATTTGTAAACGCTGTTTTTTTTAATTTATGTGTTGCTTATAAGTCTTCTGTACTGTCCTGCTCCCATGAAAGATCCTTCGCTATACGACACCTGCATATCTGGCTCGGAATTATGACTGTATAAATATTTAAAAGGCTCCCTCCGTTCTATATCAACACCACTCAGCCAGATTGACTAATCGTCTCTCTCCTCTCAGTGGAGCTCTGTCTCCCCAACCGGATGTTCTGTTGTTTCTCTGCACCTTTTTTTCCCCTTCTCTTTTTGCCATGATGGATTTTGCCGTAGCAGACAAAATGACAGACAGGCTAAGTGATGGCTGAGAACCCTCAAGTTGCCATGGTCAATATGGAGTTGCCTTCTGTATTACCTTGGTCGGGAGAAAGAAACAGATGGCACAGGCAGATTCATGTATTCGGCTGTGTCCTTCATCAATCCATCTTTTTTTTCTCCATGGGCCGGTCTTCCATCACCTTCTTGCAGACATCTCCTCGAGCAGCCCGCCATCTCAGTTTTCTTTTACGTCTCTCCGTCCATAGCTTCCCTCACTGTTCCTCTATCACATCATTTAGTTAATCTTTTCCATCGATTCAAGCAAATTACAATCTGTCTGACTCTGTCACTATCTTCCTTGCTATCTCCTTATGCTCATATGTCCCTTCCTTTTTTCTGTATCACCAACCCCCTCCCACCCTTTTTCTCATCCTCTCTATTATCTATTCCAATCCAGTCACCTGCCAATGTAGATCTTATCCCTTTGAGCTGCAGGGCTGATTGCAGTGAGACAAGCTGTATACTATAATAGGCAGAGAGAGGGAAGGAGCCAGGAACACAGAGAGAGGGGCGAATGAGTTAGACACTGTTAGAAGTGAAGAATTGAACTCAAGGGTTGCTCGGGAGCCGCCAGTCACAGTGACTGACAGGAGAAGGCCTTGCTAAGAAAAATGGATTAGCTCAGTTGGCGTTTTAAATATAGTATTTTGACATTGTGGTTGTGGGTATTCTATTCCTTACCCTTGTGAGGGCATTAATGAAGATAAATCCATTGATGATTGTGAAGTGTTTCAAACTTGAATGCTTACACTAATGTCCAACGTTTGAAGGGTAACAACTGTGTATCATCAACCAATAAAACTCACAAATGCTGAATATATTTGACAAAGCTGACATGGCTTTAAGTCTGTACGCTTTAAGGGTGATCTGGCTGATTGCATAGCGCAAACAAATCCCACTGACTTGAAACAGAGGCCATTTTTTTTTATTTTTATAGAACTATAATGTGGTCATTGCGATCAACCGTAATGGAAAATACGCTCTTTTGTGTCCATGCTTCACTTCCATTCTAATCTCTCCCCACCATGGGCACAATTCTCATAGCCATGAGTCTCATAGCCATGTTCTGTTGCATCACAATATTCAATATTTCTTAAATGTTTTCACAATGTGTGTCCTTAATTATTCTTCAGCACTGTTTCTGTGTAGTCATGTCGTGCAAAATGCAATTCATGGATCTGTTGCTGGCACCATTTGGGATGATAACGAACACGATTATTGCAGCTACCAACTTTGTCAACAAACAAAAACGGATACTTTGTTCCTGTTATTATGTATCTATTACTTTTATGATCCTCCTCTTGTGGCGCTGACACACTTTTGTTTCGCTTTGCAGATCATTAGTTTCCTTTAATCCATTTTTGCATTGTAGCGCTTATTAATATATCCTCTTTTATCACGTCAGGCATGGAAGACGGATGCAAAAGTGATCCGGGGCTTTGTGCTACTGAAGGCGCATTAAACCTTCTCCTCCTCAATAAAAAACGTGCATCATCTTGTATCATTATTGTTTTTTTATGCCTGTTGCATTCAATTTTCTCGGTATGCATATTTATAACTTTACCTATTTCTTTGCTTTTTTCATAGTGGCCTACTGTAGCCCTCACAACAACCCTGTAAATGGCACAGTGCACAGCCTTACAGGCACTAAACTGGGCAGCACACTGCGTTTCAGCTGCGACCAGGGCTTCCGGCTTATTGGTCAGAGCAGTGCCACGTGCACCCGGAGTGCACAGGGGATCTACCAGTGGAATGCACCAGTGCCACTTTGCCAAGGTGAGCACCCAATCACAGCAGCAGCTTAAGAGTAAGGAATAGTTTGTTGGAAGTTGTTAAGAAAAACAGATTAGATGGAACAGATTAGATAACTAAATTAATATTTTTCTGAATTTAAGTTAGTCGGGTATAAAAGAAATAGCTGTGCAGGATCATTTCACATTGATAATACAAATCGAGTTGTTTTCTTCAATTAAGTTACTTTTCGTCAATATATGTATAATTGCAACTGAGCTCATTCAGTATTTTTTCCCACTTCTCAAAAATAAGAAAGTAGATCTGATAACTGTGCAGAGAAAAGAAGAGTTTAACATTAATTTCCATTCAACTGAGTTAAAGAACACATTTTTGTTGCAAATGTATTTTGTAGGTTCAGTCGTTCGCATTTAATTTGATTGAAAAAAAAAAAAAAAAACATCACTGGATCCATTTGGTTTGAATCAAAGTATGATTTCAGCTGACAGTGTGCCATCACCAACAGCCCCTCAGCCTCAGGCATGCTTCAAGGAAGCTCACTTCACCATTCCTCAGATTGGCTCTGAAGATAACTTTGCATCAGATAATTGATATTTGGTTTACCTGAGCTGAATTGTTTGATGGATCAGTATAATGGCTTACAGTCACAGTTAACTGCTTGTCATTCTTTTCAGTGATGGAATGAACAACAGCAGTTACCAACTGACACAAAAAAATAACAAATGAAAACTATAAATAAAGTCATTGCTATTGGGATGTATCTACTTTAATTTAAAACGGTAAAACCAAATTAGAATATATAATAATAATAATATATATAAGTATATTACTTTATGCAAATGTTATGTGTTACTAGATTTAGACAGGTGTGATGCTGTTATCTTTATTGATTCCTAATTAGAGTAGATTCTCCATTTGTGTTCAGATTTTCTTTTCTCACAAAAACATAAAAATGAAAAGCTCAACTTCCACAGTTGTTTCCAACTAGTATCAGCTGAAGCGAAAAGAGAGCAGCCAGGCTGCCATTACACCTGCTGCCTGGTCAAGTCCGCAACAGGTGCAATCTCCACATGAATTGCATGCACTCTAGACTTGATTGTTTACTATCGTGCAGATGGCAGCACAGGCTAATGTTTACTGCACATCATTGCCGGCTCTGGAAGTTTGTACAGGAAGCCTATTGTTATCGGGACCCTCTGCATACAAAGAAGGTTATTAAAATACTCTTGGCTACCTGTGCTTTTATTCTACCAACCACAATGTATTTTTTTCCACCACACCCGTCATTCCCTTCTAGTCACGTCCTGTGGAATGCCAGTGCCTCCGGTCAATGGCAGTATTGGGGGGCAGGACTTCTCTTTAGGAGCCAGGGCCACGTACCAGTGCAATCCAGGATTTCGGCTTACAGGGCCTGTCACCACCTCAGTGATCTGTCAGGAATCTGGGAGGTGGAGCCCCATTGAGGCACCACCCAGATGTGTTCGTGAGTATTCCTTTTACTGTCAGTTTATTTATTTTCAGTATTATCATTAGAACAAATGCATTTAAGGTATTCCAAAAATATTCCCGACGGGTAACTTGTACCAAGCACATAAATGTATAGTTTAATAATGTTTGTTTATCCTCGGACCTTCCAGCGGTGACCTGCCCCGACATCGGCCACTCTGCTGTGGAACATGGGAGATGGAGGCTAATCTATGGTACTCAAAACCAGTATGATGCTATAATGATGCTCATATGTGACCCTGGATATTACTACAGGGGTCAAAGGGTCATTCGCTGCCAGGCCAACAGCACCTGGAACTACCCAAATCCACGGCCAGACTGTGACAGTAAGTGTATACTGCTCTAAGTTTCCCAGTTTCTTGTTTCCCTCAAAAGTAATTAGCCAAGCATGAATAGTAATTGCATCCAAATGTATGGTATTCCACTCTGATAACTAAACAGTCACTAATTTTCTCACCAAAACAAAACAAATTAGTGTTCTTGTTGATTGTATTGTGACCCTATGGGATTGTAACGCATGATAATGTTTTCTCATTCAGTCATCTCCTGCGGGGACCTTGGGACTCCACCAAATGGCAACAAGATTGGAACACTGACTGTGTATGGAGCCACTGCCATTTTCTCCTGCAACACAGGATATACCTTGGTGGGCTCTCGGGTACGAGAGTGTATGTCCAATGGGCTTTGGAGTGGAACACAGGTCCAGTGTCTAGGTGAGATCCTCAGTACTCACAAATGAGTATAACTTCATAAAATCTTCTCATTTGCGGTATTATTAGAAACACTTAATGTCTGACCTTTACTCTGTTCTTCTTCACTCATCCATAGCGGGCCATTGTGGCACCCCGGAGCCCATCGTGAATGGACAGATCAATGGAGAGAATTATAACTATCGAGGCAGCGTTGTGTACCAGTGTAACCCAGGATTTCGTCTCATTGGGGTGTCGGTCCGAATCTGTGAACAGGATCACCGCTGGTCAGGACGTACTCCTGTCTGTGTCCGTAAGTGCCAACAGAGAACAGTTCTTTATGAGTAAAGCTATGGGTGGTATCGTCGATAGTTAAAGACTTAAATTAGCAGGGGAGGGCGAATATGTTATACTCGGAACACTGGTAAGTTATCTACAGTATCTAAGAAAAACTAATCAAAACAAAGTTGTAAACTCTTGGCTTAATTGTGCTGATCCATGATTTGTAATGAGTGCAAACATTTATTTGCCAGGGATGCTCTTACCAGGTCCGTACCGACAATCAAAATACACTCTAAAAGCCACCATTATTCCAAAATGATCCACTGTACGTACTCCTCAGTACAACTCAATTGATAAGATTATTTTTAATATAGCGCCGTGGAAAAAATTCAGATTTGAAGTCAGTGCAGTGGGACCAGTGGCTTCAGAGTTCATGACTTTTTGGTGTGAATTCTCAAAGACTGGATTGCGGCTTCTGATAGCAGCATGAATTACAATTCACAAGGTCCAATTCACAAAAGATAGAACTGTCATTGCATAACAAAACAAATTGGGATTTATTTTTGAGCTGACCCCTAATTAAGTTAGGCTATTTTAAGAATAGCACGTTTCTTTTTGTCGTATTACGTGGGGGTTTTGCATCCGCAAAAGCCGGGCAATCCGTTTGTGAATTTGACCCTCAGTGTAGTGCCGTATAGATGTGTTGTTGTGACCTTTTTCTAATCCAGGCCTTCCATATACATGTTTTTGATATTAAACCTTTAGATTTCATTAGACTGCTCTGCAAATGTGTAACCATGATTTTTTTTCTCCTTGGACTCTCACAGCTATCACATGTGGTCATCCTGGTAATCCTACCTACGGTATGACCCGAGTAACCCAGTTCAACTTAAATGATGCTGTGCGCTTTGTCTGCAACACCGGCTATGTTATACAGGGGGCTGTACAATCTACCTGCCAGGCCAATGGGCAGTGGAGCAACGCCCTCCCCAGGTGTAAAAGTAAGTCTTAAACAGATGCCAACGCTCATCAGTCAATGTAGGATTTTTGGAAAACCTCATATTCCAATAAATAGAAGGAAGTAAATAGAAGGGAACCCGCACAAATGAAATATATGGACCTGATCTTGTTGACTATTTGATGCAGTAGAGTCTTGTAGGCAAAAAAATAACTAATAAGAGAGAACAATGTGTTGAATCTAAAATCGATATGTGCAAACATCTTTTTATACACTAGTTAGTACAAGCTAAATGATCATATGCATGATCATAGCACAGCTAGATATGCACTGTAATATGCAAAGAAACCCTCACATTTTGGTTTTGTATATGTGTCATGTATAATGTGAGAGCTAAATAAACATCATTAGTTGTTTTTTTAATACCTAATCAGTGAGGACATTTTCTAAATGTGTGCTCGTTTCCACACACTTGCCTGTAGGGGTATAGTTTTGTGTTTTTATCCATCTGTGAAAGTCTGTATTAAATTACCTATTGTGTTGTGCGAGGTCATATGATCTGTGACCATAGATGAGCCCAATCATTGAGAGAGCGCAGTTGAAGCGCAGAGAAACCCTGAGGTAGAAAGAGTTTAAACAACTCATATTGGGGGAAATTGAAATGAAAAGCTATGAGAAGGCTGGATTATTTAATTACCGCGGTCTCAACCATTTGGTCCGTGGAGGTTCCGGATAATATTTAATTTTGATGTTTCCTCTTACGTAAGTTACCTCAGTTGCACCCTAAGGCTCACCTGTCTATCAGCGAAGCAAACTTGGTTAATAAGCATGCAGACGACCAAAAACAATTGCAGGATCCTTGAGCTTGTGTGAAAAACAGCAGCCTTATGAGACTCGCATCCTGGCTTTTGCTCAGAATAAGAAGTACCCTGCTCTGCTTTGAAGCGAGGCAAAGACTTTTAATTTGCCAGTGTTTTTGTGACAAGCGATATATCTTGGCACCCACGTCTGTCTCTAAGTCCCCACTAACTGAGGGCTTTGTGACAGCTACAGAAAGGGGCCGCTCGCAAGGTCCTGGACGTGACAAGGCAGTGACGGTTTGAGTTATGAATTTGTTTTAAATGAGGAGAGAACAGAGTTTTTAAGACATTCAAGGGATGAGGAGGTTGCAAGTCTCACAGGAATCCTTCGTCAGTTTTTGAAAGAAAGAGAAAGGTACATTTGGCTGCCGCATACATAGGCAGATATACGCATTAAATATATCCGCTGTGGTTGTGACGTCATTTTAGCATTGGCCTTGTTTCATCAATTATGCAGGGTAGGAGAACACCACTGGCCCAGCCTGGCCCTCTAATCATCACCAATTTGAGTCACAGCAACAGAGCCACAACACTGTTTTCTTTGGATGACTTGTGTGATTATTTGTCTTTGAGCAATGAAAGGCTAGAGTCACAGGACAGAAAAAAAAAAACCTCTGACACACCACTTACAGGGCCGCTACTTGGCAGGAGGCCAGGAGGAGGATGGGTTGACCGGGGTCTCCACTTCTGAGTGAAACAGAGATGAATTACCTCAGCCCATCGTCCCCTTTCACTTTTATTCTTCTTTTCCTTTTATCCTTTTGCTTCCTCTCTTCATGCCCGCTGGGCCACACACAAAAATGTACCCGGAGGTCAGTCGCTTTAGATGACTGTTGGATCGCTTTTGAGCCTATGATGCCCGAGCACATTTAATCAAAGCTAAATTCCAAGCTTGGAAAGTCTCGTGCAACTCCACTGCTTAAAAAACACTTTATTATGCGCTAAGTTGTAAATGATTGTACCATGGGTCAGCACTCTGCTGAAAGGAATATATTATAATAGGTATTTGGGGGGTGATTATGCCGTGCTGGCCAACTTGGGAGCATAAAAATGAGCACGCTTTTCGGGACATTAGCATACAATGGGTTCATTTTGGCAGTGCCAATGGCAAACTCATGGGGCAAGACTGGCAAGGCAAACTGGGGCATAATGGCTGCATGGATAGTGTTTTAGAAGCCATTAGAGCATCATAATTCATACTTAGTTGTGGTTCACAGTGTAGACTAGAAGGCAACGGTTACTCACTGTATTCTGACTTTGTCGAGGCATTGTAAGGTTTTGGTTTGTGTCTTGTCTCTGAGGCTCTCAAGATGGATTGGTGCTGGTGGAAGGCGTAGCCTGACATTCTTTCATGAATTTCTAATACATTCTGCACCATCAGGGCCTCTTCCTCTTTAACTCTGTTCAGCACCACACACACCCCCACCCCTCGATGCCTTTCGCTCCTCACTCATCCCTCATTCTCCCTTTCCCTAACTCTCTCCATCTGGTGCTAAACTGACATGGTGCCTCTTCTCCTGTGAGCTTCCCATCCATCACCATCTCCGCACCACGGCGGCCAGCAGGAGACTGGCTCTAATGAAGCAAATGTTTATTTCCGGAGTCTGCCTCCTACTTCATTTGGATTGGGGTGGATGGATGGATGCTGGATGGGTGGAAGTAGTAGATGAGGAAAGGAATGGACAGAGAGAGTAAAAGCAAAATAACTGCTGATGAAATGTGCATGTTTCTTGTGTGAGTGAGTGTTATATAACCTTATTAAAGTATATGGTATAATATCACCCAAAAAAACTAGACATGTCTTTCTTCCCATTAACATTTCACATATAATCGTCAAAGTAATAGTATAGTAATTGAGTAATAATTTCCTGTTAAATGATTTCTTCGAGCCTCAAATGCTTATAGAAGATGCATTTTTCTTTAATGCTCCTTTACTCTCTTCCCCCCCTCTGCATCCCTCTCTCCAGTTGTGAACTGCACAGAGCCGGGTCAGGTCGAGAACAGCATTAGGCAGGTACTGGCCAGCGGGCCGCATCGCTACAGCTTCCAGACCACTGTGTCGTACCGCTGTAACCCAGGCTACTACCTGCTGGGCACCAGCTCCATCTCTTGTCAGGGGGACGGTACCTGGGACCGCTCCCTGCCCAAGTGCCTGTGTGAGTACCTCAGTGGTTGGTTGTTGGTGGTGCTGCATGATGTCCATATTCTTTTGATTCACTGGAGAAGAGGACAGTGAAACTGTGTACACTCCTCAGTTATCCAAAACAAATATCCGTAAAGCAAAAATTTGTTGTTTTCCTGTTTAAGACTTTTTGTTGAGCGTGTTTTTTGTGACCAAATAGAATTACTTATTAGTGCCTTATTTTTATTGTAACTAATAAATCTTTTAATCAATGAAATGTCAGTTTCTCAGAGTCTACAAATAACTTATTTTGTCTTATTTTAACCGTTCAAAACCAAAAGATATTACAAGGATACTGTAAAATCGGAATAGATTTTTTGCATTTGTAATTTAAACGGCGTCAGTGTAATACAGTGATGAAGAAGTATTCTGACTAAATTTAAGTTCTCAATTTGTTGTAAATTGTTTTTGACATAATGTGGTCTCATGCTGTTAAATTTAGTGCACAAATCCAATATCAGCCAACATTTCTTACACTGTATGGTTTCGCTTAATCCAGGCATTCTTTTTAATACGTGGTGTATTGATCCCTTATTCACCACTGCCCTCGGCGTAGTTCCACTTGTTCATTGTCTCTTTCTCTCATCTCTCTGCTCTGATTGGACAGTGGTGTTGTGTGACCGCCCCGGCATGCCTCCCTACGCCCAGATCTCCGGTGACCGTCGGACAGTGGGCTCAGTCATCCGCTACAGCTGCATCGGCCAGCGTACCATCATCGGCAACACAACGCGCATGTGCCAGCTGGACGGCCAGTGGAGCGGCTCGCTACCACACTGCTCCGGTATGGAAAACTACACCCAGATTGACTGTCGGAAAGTTCTGAAAGATTGTAATAGCCTAATTTTGTAATAGCTTTCAAACCTGAGCCTTGATAGTTGAACGTATGTGCAGGTGGAGCCCCTTTTCTCATCCTCTTTCCAGCTCCTTGCTTGGGATCCTTGCTTTATTCAGATGTATAATCACCTCACACCAGACTTTAAGTATTTGGGTGGAAGCTGTTAGCAGGCAATGAGAAAAAGTAGGTGGACCAAAGATGGAACTGCCCGTCTGATCCACAGGCCTCAAGGGCAGAGAGAATGTCCTCTATAAAACGGTTTTAATCTGCTCATATTACACTGAGGAACAGGGGCGCCCACACCTCAGCTGGGTTATGAAGCACTATAAAGACATCAGGCCCCATACTCTCTCTCCCCATATGGTGATTTGCCTCAGAGCTCCTGGTGTCACTAATACACCTGACGAAAGCCACAGAGCTGTCCACCGATGTGAGCGTACATGGACACTGATACAAGCACATTCACAAAGATGTGACAGAAACATACACAAACCTAGACAGTGACAGAAACACACAAACTAGCTGATACACTTACCCACAAGCCGACAGTATAATAGCATGCTGACAGTTTAATGTCAAAATGTATGACATTCATATCAATTCTGGGGATTACTAGTGTTCTCTTAACGGACAACGAGCACAACCTTTTTATACAACTTCTGCACTTGCTTAGCTATGCACTATTGAAGCGATGTTGACCAGCACCTTGTAAAATGAGGAGAGAGAGCGCAGCATGCAGCGGTAGTAAACCGTTTGTGAGTGTTTCAAATGGAGGACATGGAATTATGAAGCAAGTATCAAAATATATGTTGGGTCAATGAAATGAAAAATGACACCTTATTTCTCATTTTCTGCACGTTGAACAAATAGATATAATGAAGCGTAATGTATTTGGGAGGCTAGTCACTCCTTAGGGAGGTTGGGGAATGGTATTTTCCAGTCTGTGTTATGGTCCTAAACCAATTATTATTATTATTATTACTAATATTATTATTCCATAATTTTTTTTTACAATACAAATCTAGAGACATTTTCTAATGTGTGTATCCACATGAGTTGTCAAAAAAACATTTTTTTTATTCTCGCTACATTTGTGACATAATTTGGTTGTTGTTGTTGTTGTTTTATCCTTCCAGGCGAGGCAACCGGGCTGTGCGGAGATCCAGGGATTCCTGTGCATGGTATCCGTCTGGGAGAAGAGTTTACAGTTGGCACTATGGTCCGCTTTAGCTGTGAGCCCGGCTATGTGCTAAAGGGTTCTCCAGAGAGAACTTGCCTGATCAATGGGACCTGGCTCGGCACCCAACCTGAGTGTCATGGTAAGGAATACATACATGTACTTAAAGCGTGTGTTTTATTTATTCCTCTCTGGCCGACATGGACTGGTAGACGGGAGCGACGGATCCCAGTTTCTCAATCAGGATCCCACTGCTCAGAAGGTTTTACGTCAATGTGCTTGGAAGGAGACTCTGGCCAATTGTCATATTTGTTTCTAGAGGATGAATAATGATTTCAACCTTGTCTTCTCACACAGATACTGAACGGTAATGGTGGTTCTGCCTCTAATTTGCATGTGTTTTCCTGTGCTGGTAACTGTGGGAATATTAGGTACTAAGATTATTGCTCCTGGCTATCCAGTCCTTACACAACCTAATAGGGCAGCCGTGTTTGCATACTTGGTGGTAAGTCAAGTACGTTCGCAGTCGGTGTTGTATCACAAAGCCTGTGCGTAGTGACCACAAGAGCACAACCGTTTAAGGATAGGGTGAACAGCTTGTCTAAAATGTGTTTATGTTATGTACTGTATAGCCCGGATCACAAAGTTTCTCCAACAAGACAGAAGTGTATGTTACGATCTGGTGAAGAAGATACAAATAATACGCAGATCGGTGTGGCATCCACCAAATTGTGATGAAGAGAAAGCTGAGCGTCATGGTGACGCTCTCAATTTACCAGTCGATTCAGGTTCCAACTCTCACTTTTTGGCAAAGGAGCTTTGGGTAGTGACCAAAAAGACTACAACCCTTTAGGATCGGATATCAAGGAGCTGCTTGAAGTAAAACAATTTAAAAAAAAGCTGCTCCTTGCTGTTGAAAGCAACCAGTTGAAGTGGTTCAGAAATCTGATCAGGATGCCTTCCCCTGTGTACTGTGAAAGTATTCTGTTCACGTCCAATTGGAGACCCCAGAGCAGACCCAGAAGACTATGCAGAGATTACATATCCCATCTGGCCTTGGAACGCCTTGGGATTCCTTATGAGGAGCTGGAGGACATCGCTGGGGAAAGTCATGTGTGGGCTGCTGATTAAATTGCTACCACTGCAACCTAAACCTGGATAACTGGTGAACGATTAATGGATGGATGGTTAGACAGACTTCTTCTGAGCAGTAATGAATGAACACAATATCTGACCATGTAGGAACACATTAAATAGGCCAGCTGCTGAGTTTTGATTGTGCAGTAACTGAAGTTGAATTTATTGTTCAATGAACATAAGACAGTGACTTTTTATTTCAGTAACTTGAATTTCTTTCAGGCTGTCTTTTCTTTTGTGTCTTCTTTTTCACACTTCCTTTTCTCAGAAGATTAATTGCATTAACTGCATTTGTATGCAGATATTTTATATGGACACCTAAATGATATTACTCAATTGTAGTTTATTTGGACCTTAGTGCATGTTTCATATTGTCGTTACTTTGCGAATGAATATTTATAAGTCATCGTCTCCACATTTTTATGGTTTTTCAGATCTAGCTGATCTCAACAAGCCCCACCACTAAATTGCATTACATTTTAACCTATAGATTGTAGATCTATACTGTAGTCACTGGTTGTGTAATTAGCTGCTGCCTTTGCAAATTGAATGAAAGGCACGTTGCACATTTGCACGTGTTTTATGTGTGTTTGCAAAAAGCAATTGAGCGAGAAAGAATGGGAGAAATAACAGAAAATGTTTTCTATATTGATTAAACCGTATAAGGCTTTTAATTTTTTGTCCTTGTGCAACATCGCATCCAGTTTGCTGCTGACACCTGAAAAAGCAGATTCTCTGAAAGTGTAGTGAGTGCGTCCAATCGATCTGGGTCTTAAGTCCCTACACTATCCATTATTTTTGCTGAGACTGGACAAAGAAATTACACGCAGTGGGAAAAAACTATAGAGTGCACTTTTTTTTCTCCTTGCATCCAGTAGCAAGAGTAAGGCTTTTAAGGATGATTGAAAGAAGTGGTCTTTGCAAACACTTTACAGAAGTTTTAACTGTTTTGATTGACCTTGAATTATATTTATTATCAGATCAAGTACTTTTAAAAACATGTTTGGTTTATTTGTGATTTAAAAATATCCTTGCAGCTTCAACATCTAATTAGTTGCCTATCATGTTTATTGTCCTTTTTTTTTTGTATTGGGTTTTTTAATCAACTCTATAAGTATTAATATTGCGTGTTGTTATTTCAGTGCTTGTTTTTGATACTGTATAAAACAGTGGCAGGTCCACCAGCAACACTAAAATAATAATAAAAACACCCATACACTCGCAGTTGCAGTTTTCGACCTTCAGGTTCCATTTGCAGTTCTATTGTATTTCTAATTTCTTGTTAGTTTTCTTGGTCTCCATGAACCCTTTTCTTCCCTCATTCTGGTAAACAGTTGTTTTTTTTCTCCAAAAGCTTCATCCTGTCTGCCAGGCTGTTTTTTACTTGTGCTCTTAACACCCCCTACACACCACCCACCACCACCACCACCTCTCTCCCTTGCCTCACTCTGTCTCATTCCCTCTCTGATGTGTGGTATGCCCACTAGCTGAGGTTGCCCACCTGTTCTCGTTTGGCACAGACTACAAGGGCCAGGCCACATCTGGTCATTATGGGAGGGCAAAACCCTTGGGGCTCGAGGGCCCGGGGCAAGCTGGAGACTGTAATGAACAGAACCATCGCTGGCGGCCGGACAGACACCAAGGGACTTTGTGAGCAAAGGATGTGTCAATCATAGCAGAGTTCCTTATGAAGTAGGAGTCAGGATTAGTTGACGGTGGTGGTAGGGTGGGCAGATGAAGAACATAAGGAACAGGGAAAGTAAACAGAGTGAAAATAACAACGGAAATCAGATACATGAAGTAATTTAAAATGAATGGATTAAAAGACCAATGTACATACATTTAGTTTAATCAACTGAATAAGTATAAGTCTCATAGAGTACATATGAAGAACAGGATGAAATCAAAGTCAATAGGTAAATGGTATTGTTTCATAAACTAAACCTTGCTTGCCAACACTCCCCTCACCTTTCTCCCCATGCCACACCCCACACACGCATTACTAACATTACTTTCTCCTCTGGTCCCTCCGGATTCAGTCAATAAATAATACCTAATCCAACTCTAAGGCCTTCCTTTTCCTCTTTTGTTCTCAGTGATCTCCTGTGGAAACCCAGGAACTCCACGTAATGCCCAGATCCTGATCCACGATGGCCTAACGTTTTCCAGATCTATTACTTACGCTTGCAGAGATGGATACTACTCAACCGGCCTGCTTAGCCGACACTGCACTGTTAACGGGTCCTGGACTGGCAACATGCCTGAGTGCTCTGGTAATTAACAGCCCTTACAGAGGAAGAGCCTCTGTAGTGCTTATCTTTTTGTCCATACTTTAATTAAAGGCATGCCCTAGTTGAGGATGCCCTGTGGAATAGTGGCTAGCACGGTCGCCTTACAGCAAGAGGGGTCCAGGTTCAAACCTGGGCTGGATGTGGGTTTTCTCCGGGTTCTCCGGCTTCCACGGTCCAAAGACATGCAGCTTAGATGACTGTAAATTGCCCATATATGTCAATATAAATGTGTGCGTGAATGGCTGTCTCTGTGGCGATCTGTTAATGGTGTTAAGATGTGCAATGTCTTGTAATGGTAAAAGAAAATGTTGTAACGAATGACTCGTGGCTCAATTTTATGGAAAATTGTTTGGAGGATTGGTCCCTCTCAAATGACACAGGCCAGACTGACAGCCCTTTATCATCATGTCTCACAAAAGATACACAGCTGCTACACAGAGCCAAGAGACCCCGGCAAATAGAGGTCACTAAGAGAACCAGTTTCTCCTGAATGGAGTGGATAAACCCTAAGCAGCCCCATGATGGATTTCAGAACTCTGTAATCCATAGGAGTGAAAGGGTACATGTTGACACAGTTTGAATAGGACCACTTCTGGTTGAATGTTTTCTACAGATTTTTTGTAGTAATCTTCCCTCAATTTTAGCACAATATACTAAGATTATCAGCAGCCACTGCTGATAATCTTAGTATATTGTGACGCAAGAGGAGAAATCATCTCATTGTATCGCAGCCCTGTAGGTATTGTTACTTGGTTCACAGTCTTAGATAGACAAAATGGCACACTCTTACCAGCCCGGTGGGAAATGTAAGTGCTTGCTCAGTCAAGGGGAGACACTATACCTCCAAAATGCTCGGTTTCCTCACCCTACTGGGAATTTCACTGCAATGTTGGTCATATGCAGTTCATAATTCCTTTTTGTCCCATGGCAACTTAGTGCAAGTTGCCCTTCCGTGCCCTGGATTTCCTATCTTAGACATTTACAGTTTTCCCCCATAGGATGTAAAAGTATAATCAAAGAAAAATGTGGTTCGTTTTGGAGCTTTAGGGAGCTACTGGAGAGGGATACCGATCACATGATTTAGTCTGTCTGCACCCTAAAAGCTCTAAACTGGAGATAATCGAAGTTCAAGGACAGTTTGTTCAGATAACATGAAGTCACACTCTTGAGTTATGGGGATGAAGACTAATTGCATCGTAAGTAAGGTTTTTAAGCATATATACAGAATAAATATATCATCCATAAATTAATTAATTAAGTGCTAAATAGCTGTGAAGACAAACAACTATGATGCTTTTAGATTGTTAAATTTGATTTGTGAGTGAACTTTGTGGTATTGAATCTGCTGCTGTACCGAGTACAATCAAATTTAAAACAAACAAAATCATGACTCAGACATCATACAGAATTATTCAGAAATACCTAACTCCTTAACTCCTCTTTCTTGAACGCAAACAAACTCTCTCAGCATCTCGTTCCTTGTGTTCCACTTGGTCCGTCTTCATTGTCGATTTGTTTCACCCATTTCCATTTGGTCTTATTTCTTCATTCTGAATTTGTTTCTGCAGTAATCAACTGTGGTGACCCTGGAGTGCCAGCCAACGGGGTGCGGCTGGGCAATGATTTCATTTACAACCACACAGTCCGGTTCCACTGCTCTCCTGGTTTCAACATGGATGCGGACCGGGCCTCGACTCTTATCTGCACAAAGGACCGTACCTGGAATGGCACCAAACCTCACTGTAAAGGTAAAGTTGTGGAGAATTATCTGAATGACAACACAATACATCTCGACGATGTGATGCATGAGTTATATGAAAGTGATTATGGAAAGAGCTAATGAATCTTGCATATATTGTTCTTCCTGGAGCAATCATTACATTATTAATAGTTCGAATGGAACGCATCACATCATTGAATCATATTGTAAGTCGCTTTGGATAAAAGCGTCAGCTAAATAACATGTAATGTAATGTAATGTAATATGCAGAATCCATAACTTCCTGCAATGACTCTTTGTCTCCTTGTAGCGATCGTATGTGGTGCACCACCTATCATCCCGAATGGACAGGTTGTTGGTACAGAATTCACCTGGGGCTCGAGCATCAGTTACTCCTGCAACCAAGGTTACCAGCTGTCCCTGCCCACTGTGTTAACATGCCAGGGCAATGGCAACTGGAGTGGAGAGAAGCCCCAGTGCTTTCGTAAGTGGCACAACGCAGAAATTGCAAATTACATTACATGTCATACGTCTTTCTGACATTTCCATAACTCAAGTATGTATGTATGTCCTTTGTGTAACATTTCACCCCCCTTGGAAGATATTGAATTAAAACCCAACATGGTTAGTGGGTCACTTTACATTGCCCTGTTTCTCTCTGTTCTTCCTCCATCTTCATCTTTGCAGCTGTGTTCTGTGGAGACCCCGGGATGCCGGCTCAGGGAAGGAGGGAGGACCGAGGATTCACTTATCTCTCCTCTGTCTCCTTCTCCTGCTACACTCCACTTATCCTGGTGGGCTCTAACAGGAGATATTGTCAATATGATGGCACGTGGAGTGGCACACAACCCTCTTGCATAGGTAAGATAATTGTTTGTCCATAGTGGTTGTACTACATATCTTTATTTTCATATAATGCGTTAGTTTAAATATGAGATAGGCCTTCCCTTGGCTGACTTGCATTATTCCCCCATTATGTTCCCCCTTGTAATCCTGATTGCCTTTTGCAATCCAAAAGAAAATATATGCAAAGTGTATTTGACCCAGTGAAAAAGCTAGATTGATTATGCTCTTCCATTTTTATTAGTGTAATTAATCAAACCAACCTTTAACATTTTAGAATTACCATGGATTTAGACATAATGTGGAGAGACTGTAGGTCTGGCAGTGCAATCAGCACTGCACCAGGGGCCCCCGTTTCACCAAATTTGCAGCATGAAACCTGAGATTTACAAGATCAATGCAAGCAAACACTGCACAAACATTTGTGAAACTGACACCATTTGTAACCTGCATGTGAGCAGCGCTTGCAAAACATTTTATTAAACTTAACTTAAACTCATCAGAAATATTGTCCAGTACTGTCATAAAAATCTCTTGAGCGGTAAACTTCCTGAAACAAGGAAGAGCAATACCATTTGAGTTACAAGGTATACTTTTGGAGGCTGTAGTCAGAAGCACTCAAGGAAATCACATAGTGGTCAGAGACAAATTGTGATTAAAGTAAAATGTATTGTATCCATCCTTGGGTCCATTGTGGTATTAGAAGTACTGTAACATATGCACACATACCAAGTAATTGATTAATTAGAAATAGAGCTTGTGTTGTACATGTACAGTACCTAGCTACCACTGACATGGCTTTACGTCATATCTAAAAACACCTCTTAGTTGCTTAAAATTCACTAGAAAGACTGGCCTCTTGTGGCTTTTTGTTCAATGTCTAGCTTTGCCAATGACTTCTTTAAACTGATGAAAACCTCTTGTGAATGACATGTTCCATTAATTCTTTAACATGTTTGCACTAAACTCAAATGAGTAATGTTTCTGTTCTCCTTTGAAAAGAGTGACCCAGTTACTTGTAAGAGCAACAGAATGCAAAAAGCTCCATAAACTCATGAGCTGATCAAAAAACACATTTGTTTCTGTGAGAAAATGAAACACATTCTTGAAAAATGTTCAACTGATTAACGGGATGTGTGGACTGAAAAGGCTCTCTTGTAAATGAGATTTTAATCACAATTAGGCCTTTTCTGGTTCAATCAATTTATTCTGTTATAACCTGCTCAGAGAAAGTATAGCAAGTGGGTTCAGATAACTACAAATATTTTGCAGGATTTGTGTATGTGAGTCTTTGTGTATGTTCACTCGGGTCTGTGTGCTGTAAGTGTGTGGATACAGTAATGTTTAGCCTTCACTCCCACAGTCAGTATTTCACACTAGATATGTGAAAATGTAATTTCCCCTCCAAAGTCTCTAAGGTGATATGTCCATTTGTTGTGGGTGGCGTATATTAGATAGGACCTGCTTTAAAAACATTACAGCAGTTATCACAGAATTGCTGTGTGTGTGTTTTTCAGATCCCACTCACACTACCTGTGGAGACCCTGGCATTCCTCTGTTTGGAAGCCAGAACAACAGTCACGGCTACCAGGTGTGAATATGTGGTCACATAGGACATTTTATTCATATTGAACAAACAAAAAGGCTTTTCAATAAAGCCTGGAAGTTGTTTTTTCGTCTTTTTTTAATGTGCTGTAACTTCTTTCAAAACTGACTGATTAATACTTTCAGCTTGACACAATGTGTAAGGAGGATGCCATCTGGTGTGTTGTTCCACCACTTAATGCTTGAACAATAATTACATACAGTTTCAATGTGCAAACTAAGTTGATAAATGAATGTTAGTTTAAAACAACAAATACTAATCATTAGGACTAACAATCTTCAAAAGAAGGGATTTTGACAATTAACGCCTCTTCTTTGTGCTGGATCTGCTTGCTGTGATGTATAATATGCAAGCTCATAGTCCAGTCCACATTTTCACATGCTCTGGTGTATCCTCTTACAGATCAGCAGCACTGTGTTCTTCAACTGTCGAAAGGGCTACTTACTTCAGGGCTCCATTACTCGCACTTGTCTGCCCAACCTCACTTGGAGTGGTTTTCAACCTGAGTGCATTGGTAAGTACACAGTCTGCTAATTTTAACATAAAATCATGTGTATTGTTAAGTGGAAATCTTAACATAGAGCACAAGTTTGCACTATTAAAAATGTGGTGCCCAAATATCCCCTGTGTTCTTCCTTGACCCCAAACCTCCACATATATTGTTTGCATTCTTATCTGTTGCTCCTCTGATCCCTCTTCCTGTTCATCTCCTCAACCCAACTTTAACCTTTTCCTCACTTTCTTCTTCTTTGGTCACTCTAATCCTTCTCTCCCTCTTTTTATCCAGCCCACCACTGCAGCCAGCCAGAGCTGCCAGCCCAGGCTGATGTTCGAGCCATTGAACTGCCATCCCTTGGCTACACTCTGATCTATACATGTCAGCCTGGCTTCTACTTGGCCGGAGGATCAGAGCATCGGACCTGCAGGTCCGATGGGAGTTGGACAGGGAAACCACCTCTCTGTGCAGGTATAAACATGGTTATATTAAGTCCATAAGGGAAGACTGAGAAATATTTGCTAATAAATATGCAAAGAGATGAATACACATGCACTCTTTTTGCTCTTAAAGTTCTTTGCTGCTGTTAAATCTCTACAATACTACTTATAAAACTGGAGTGAATGCTTACACATAATGTATCATCTGACCTGGCACATGGGCATAAACAAGCCCATTCACCAAACCTCATGAGACGATAGACGTGTGCACTAGGCCACCCACTTTACCACACAGATGTATTAAACACTTAAACACTTAAAACACTCCACCTCATATTTATAATGTGCAGTTTCCATTAGCAGTCTCTTTTGAAACCACTGGGGGCTGTGCTGACTCATGGCTCAGGTTGTGAAATTGGGCATTCAGCTAACGTTGACGAATAGCTGTGTTATCACTTGCTTATTCTCAGACACATGCCAGGGTAGGACGGCCCAATTCCACACACACACACACACACACACACACACACACACACACACACACACACACACACACACACATACAAAGAGACAGACACACACACACACACACACATACAAAGAGACAGACACACACACACACACATACAAAGAGACAGACACACACAGAGACAGACATACACAAGCTTTGAAACATTAACAAGGGTGCAGAACCTGATTAGGCCAATGCATCCCATTGATTAGGTTAGAAGAAGTACCTCTTATAAATGGCGAGGCAGTGTTAACAAGGTCTAGCAGACAAATAGACTGCCATTAAAACACCCTCTAGCATTGGCCTAAATACATATAGGAAGAAAAAAAAAAGTCATCGACGCACAATTATCGAGGTTGGACGGATGCTAATAGAGAAAAGAGAGGGACCTCCAAGTGATGGATTCCATGCCAAGCCGTTGCTGAAATATAAAGGGGTGATTTCTCTTTAAGGCCATGCCATTAAGACTGAGGGAAATAAAGAGAACTAGCCTTAGCACATTCAGGATATTAACAGCGCCTGTGGGCACAGTGATGGAAGGGAAGCTCCCAAGACTGGCACCTAATAAAGCACAAGGCTGCATTGTGTGCACATGTGTGTTTGTTTGTGTCTATATACATCCATCCAAGGTGATGTTTGTGCTCATAAACTACCATCAGTATACCTGTCTTTGTTTGCAGTTGCATGTAAGCCTTCTTCGCTCTGTTTGCCCTGTGTGGGTGTATGTTTACTGGGGTTGTCCTACGGCCCCATGTGAGCAGTAAGGCATTATTACAGTACTACCATGGAAGCTGTGACACTGCATCTCTGACTTTACAAAAGCCCCACAGGGCCAACCGGGCTGCTCTTTGAGGCAAGAGTCGAGTCCTGTCGCAGGCGGACCCAACTCTGTCCATCACCTGGTTTATTTGTCGTGGAAGTAGAAAGGAAGAAAGGAAGTGCTGATGGTGACGTCGTCCGACTGCAATTACCTTAGGGCTGTTTAAAGAGAAGATTGTCTTCCATTTTCACTTCCTGAGACATACACCGTACCGGTTCACAGGATAAACTGGGAAATTATTGTTTGAGTAAGTTCTGTTTTGTGTGTTTTTCAGCTGATAATCGCCCAAGTGGTAAGAGCCCAGTGGGGACAGTGCAGGAGCCACCCTCGAAATTACCAGGTTAGACATCTTTGTTATATTTTAAGATGCTTTTAATTATATTAGTTTCAATTATTGTATGCATTTGGTTTGTCTGTGGTTCTCATTGGGAATCTGAAAATGTTTTAGATTAGATTTCTGTATTATGGATGGGGGACCCTTACATGTTGCTTTACTTTAATGCACTTGTATCCAAATAACAGTATGTATGAGTTTTCACTTTCACCACTGCTAACTTTCAACCTGTTATCTAATTCCACTGATGATTTCCTCTACTCAGCTTGATGGTATACTATCCAGTAAAGTAACATAGGCACATTGAACGTTGTTGTTGAAAATATACTTTTCTTTGTCTCCTCTATATCCACCCTTTTCCTCTTTCAGTCCCTGGTGGCGTATTTTATAAGAACTCTCTCTGGAGGGGATCCTATGAGTACCTGGGGAAGAAGCAGCCGGCTATGCTCAGCATTACTGTTTTTGAGCCCTTCAGCAACCGTGTTAACGGGACACTCATCGACCACAGCGGAGTGGAGCTCAAACTGGCTGGTTGGTACACCAAAAGCAGAAAGTCAACACCTTCAAAGCACCCTCACACATACGCACAAGACTTCACTGTGTTTGGGTTCGAACACAACAATGTCAGTTAAGATCCAGGGAGGAGAGAGAAAAAATAGTGTTGTCCCTGCATGGAATAGGTAATTGCTGCTGTTACAGAACAGCAGACATTACATTTTTCTTCCCCTGACGCATAATCGCCGTGCAGTTGTGATCATTACGACTCAAATTTGCATCCGTAACGGCTTGGACCCTTCACTCCTCTGTACCTGGGCGCTATTAATCTTCATCACATCGTAGTAAAAAAATAATGTTCTACAGCTACAAATTGCCCCACTCTCCAGTGAAAGTAATGTTGCTGATGCAGATGTACGGATCAGTGTCGTATTCGCACAATTTACACTTTTTTTAGTACAGCATCGGTCTCAGATAAATAATCCAGCATGTTTGCTAGCATTTCTTAACCTGGCATTATTATTGTGCCCAAAACTATAAATTCTGCAAATGGTACGTTTTAATACATTATTTATTCAAAAGATACTTATCACGATACTCTACAGTTGTCTAATGATAAAAACCAAAACCATAAAGGAACCGATCCAACCAGTATTGCCAGTGTAGCCAAAGCCTGATATATGTTATTACTCTGTGCCATAGAGCTATCCAGTTAGCTGCGCAGGGTGACGTGTTACTTTTAAGTAATTAGATGTGTTAAATGAAATAACAAGTATTACACATTTTTGCTGAATTGGCGTCATGCTTTTATCTTCTGGAAAATTTAAGATATATTCCTGATTTGAAAGTATTGTTGAAAATCTTTATTTGTTTTCTGTGATAGTCTAACTGGCAAAGTGCTAATGAACTTCAGCAAACGGGAAGAAGCCACAATGGGGAAAGCAGTGTGTCTCAGTTTTTTGTATTATGTTCAACTACACTAATAAATTAACCTGATGTAGATGTTCACTGGTGTGTGCTGTAACTTTGATGCTCATATTGGTACTAAAGTTAAAGTTGCATTTGAGACTGCAGTTAGACTTTCTACCAAAGTAGGGCTGCAAGACACAGATTGGAGTCAACTTAACCCGATGGGTGAAGGGGATTGCATGATTGGAGGATGAATCCGATTCAGATTTTGAATTCCTGTATGGGTGTAGACATATCACGTACTCTCTTTCAGTTTGGCAGTTGCTCCAAACTAACTACGAACATGTTTTTTTCTTCTAGGTACATATAAGAAGGAGGAAGCTCAGCTGCTGCTCCAAGTCCACAAGATGGGAGGCCCTGTGGAGATCTTTGTCAACAAGTTCAAAATAGACAACTGGGCCCTGGACGGACATGTAAGTGCAAGACCAGGGTCAGGTTCAATACAGGACCTGTCTTTGTGACTGCCAAGATGTTCCATCACACTCACACACCTTTTATGTGAAATATGCACGAGCACACATGCACACTAACCTTGTCACTCTGGGGAGATGGAGGGCCCACCAAGAGTTTTCTCTTTAATTAAAATGTCAGTTAAATCATTGGCTGGTAATCAGGACTCGGCAGCCCCCCCTCAGCTCCTCTCTCCAGTATTATCCCCCAACCGCAGGCACCTCTAACACCCACTCCAAATATAATTTAAAAAAGCAGGTCACAGTCTATATGAGTTTGCCACTGTGTGTGTGTTGTTATGTGCATTTTTCACAAGCCTCACATCAGTTGAGTGTTTGCGTACAAGCAAGCAGAGTATTCCTCTTGTGTGTAACATGGCTGAGTGTGTTTATGTTTGTGCTCTTGAGCAGAAAACGTCATATTAAATGTCAGCTGGGAGAGCGCCTCTCAGCTCCTTTGACATGATATTTCATTTTCTGCACTCACCAGCTGCTGACACTTTGATGAGACTCTCCTTTGTAAAGTCTGGATGTGAGACATAAAGTGTCTGTCTTATATTCCTCTCTCTTCCTAGGTGTCGTACATCTCTTCATCCAACTCCTTTGTGTACCAGGGATTTGTCAGAGGAAAAGGCTTCGGCCAATTTGGTCTCCAAAGACTGGGTGAGTGAGCTGTCCACTTGGTTATAGAAACCACTGCTGTCTCCTGGGGAAAGACTGTATATCTGTGTCTTTCTCCCATGTGGATTTCTATCACAGAAAGCTTTCTCCTAAAATATGTCTAGTGTCTTTAAGCTGAGCTGCAAGTGCTTTTACAGCATGACATTTGCTGTGTTGGAATCATAATGTATGTACTTTCAAAAATGTGAAATCCAGCATAAAGAGGCAAACCCGGTTCAAAAACATGATTAATAGTTAGAAAATGACATCCAGAGGCACACACTACACATGTACACACAACACAGCTACAGAAAGCCTCTCCTTCAAGAGTTTGTGGGTTGTGTGTTGACGCTCGCAGAGCCTTCACCATATCAAGTCACCCCACATCTTGGCGTTTTGATACTGTAAATGTCATACATTTTTTGCTGTGTGTCATTCTGTGGTTTCTGTAGCGACTCATAGATATTGAATAAATATTTTCAAAAATACTGTAGCTATCGAAAAATTCTGCTTCATGTTTGTGACCTAGAAATCCCACCCAATCCTCCCATATACTCGCTACAGTTTGTATACAGCACGTGCTTAACGGCCGCTGCAGTCAAGCAGTTGTGTGTGTGATTTTATAATTTTTTTATCTTCATGGTTAGAATCACCTTCAAAGGCATACACTCCCTATTATTATACTGCCTGAACTATACAAGGCACATGGGAAAGAGAAATATATAATATATAGAGAATATATAAGGTTCTACCTATCTACTGTTTGACGATGTGCATTATTGATGCATTTTAATGAGATGCTGTTATTTTGACACTTGGTATTGAAAAAGAAAGGGAATTTGCTTCTTATTCTTCTTATAAGTCAACATATGTTTACTGCTGCCACCCACAGTTACAATGCAGTTAAAAACAGCAATGGTTGTTTGAATGGAGAAAACTGCTAATCAGCACCCAGGCCAGTCTTGTGGCGAGAGATCGAACCTTAAAACATAACTTCAGCTTTATCATCAATTTGAAGTTTTTTAATGTTTTTATGAAATCCCAAAAGTTGGACTTAATATCACTCCTGAGTGGACACACAAGATTGCCGAGTGATCTGATATGCATTAGCTTGAATATGTACCCGTGTTCACCCAGTACGAAACGCTCCATCAGCCATCAGTGTTGGTTAATTAAAAGCTGTCATTTTTCTTGTGGCCTTGACAGCTTTAGCCTCTCACTAAATCCCTGTGGCACACTGCATTCAGGTAGGGATTATATACATGGATAAATGGCAACAACTGCTATGTCTGTGTGATATCTAATGAAAAACATTTAAATATGAGCTAAAATCCTTTATATTCAGATTATTCACATATGTATTCCTTATCCCACAAGCCGACTTTGGCAGCTTCTAAAAAGCCCAGATTGGAGTGGCTTCCATATTGTCTGCAATGCAGACTCAAGAGCAGCAGTGCAGGTGCAAAAATAGATCTGATATGGAATTGACCAACTCGGCATTGGTGCTAACACAGATTAAGTGTGTGTATGCACGGCGAAAGTTGTGTGAACATAGCGAAAGTGGATGTCAAAATCTGCTGTAATGAGAGAGGTGCTTGAACAGCAGGTGCAGAACCTTCTCTTCCCCCCGCCCCCTGCCACAGCACACTGATTGAGCAAACAGCTCTTTATTAATACAGAGGGCTGGGGCTGGTGCCAGGGCATTCATGTGTATGTGTGTTTAAGTGTGTATGAGAAAAGTGGATGGGGGTGTGTTGGATGTCTTGGAAACAATCCTACTCAATTTGGCGAGGTTTTCCTGTTTTGTTTTAACTCAGTGATGGTGTCACTGCAAGTGCTGTTTGTTTGTGTCTGTGGGTGTGCGTGTGTGTGTGCGTGTGCGTGTGTGTCGCACTCGTGCAGCAGGGGTTGATTTGCAACACCACAGATTCCACTAATTGAATTCCTTCTTGTTTGTCACTCGTCCTTTATTGGAGTTTTTTGGCATTCTGTGACAAACAGGTGGGCTGTGACTCCTCAAATGTTGCTGCTGCAGACACACTCACCTCCATACTTTGGAGAATTAATCTAAAATGGCTTTTGGCATTTGATTTCGATAATTAAGACTCATTGCGAGTATAATGAAATTTGACATTCCCAGGGGAGGAAATGAAATGAAAGTATAGTAGTAGACTTTTAAATAAAAGTCACTTATCTTCTCAGTCTCTTATGTATAAGTGGAGCCTTCCTGGCAGACCTCCTCAGCCTTTACAATTTATTTTATTTGACTGTACTGTGCTTACTGTTTATTTGCCTTACATTTTGATCACAAATTCTTGGCAGGAGATGAGGATGGTTTTGTTTTGGTTTCTTTTCAATCTTGTAGTCATGTGATATAATTATAGCGGCTACTGCTCAAGTGGTATTTTACTGAAGTGATGCTTAAACAAGGGCCTAATGTCGTGTCTCTTTTTCTTCCAGAGAGCTTAGATCCCAGCACAGTCAACCCAGGCTACAACTTTGCATCCAACAGCAGTTCAGTGGCGGCAGCCATCCTAGTGCCTTTTATAGCCATGATCATCGCAGGCTTCGCTCTGTACCTCTACAAACACCGGTACGCCTCATACCATTGAGCTACCTCACAATACTCCTCATCTGAAAACAACATGATATCATTACTTATCATTACTCATGGTCCTAGTATTTCCAAGGAAGCATCCTAAATCGGGGGTTTAATTTGCCTCTGCAAAGTTAGCTGTTGTCAGATTGCATTTGTTTGCATTCACCCTTCAGAATATATTAACTTGATGTGGATGATTTTAATCCACTAATGCATATTTGCAGTGAGTGAGTGACATATCTACATATAGTACCTAGCTCAATTTGCACATGGAATTCAATGCAAATCAGTATAGCCGTATTAGTGTTTGAATAATTAGTTGATTAATCAATTAGTCGATTAACCAAAACGTGATTATCACAATATTAATAGTGAATTAATTATTAGTCATTTATTTGGCACAAATGCCAAGCCTTTGCTGGTTCCAGCGTCTTGAATGTGATTATATGCAGATTTATTTTGGCATCTTATATCATTTCAGATTTAGTATTTGGGAATTTTGTCCTCTTGGTCAGGCAAAACTAGATCTATAAAGAAGTCAACAACTAGACTAATAACTCATTAATTAATTGAAAAATAATCAATGGATCAATCATTAATAAAATGATGATTGCCCGCCCTAATCCATATTTGTACAGATTTTTTCTTTATACTTGCTGTATCCACCCCGTATGGGAACTGATCTCATTGTTTAATATTTCGATTTGTTTCATTTCAGGAGAAAACCCCAAGTCCCCTTCAATGGTTACGTGGGGCATGAGAACACTAATGGACGAGCTACGTTCGAGAACCCAATGTACGACCGCAACATCCAACCCACCGACATCCTGGCCAATGAGACCGAGTTCACAGTCAGCACAGTGTGCACAGCTGTATAGCAACTGCTTCCTCCAGAGGTAGGAATCTAACACCGCCACGTCATGAGGGTTTATGATACAGTAAGGACTTAGAGCACCAGGCATCTGACAATAGAGGAAGTTATCGCCTTGTGGCTCGCTTGAGTCAATCACAAGCAACAAGACACCGATTCTCAGAATACAGCTGCAAGCGTTCACGTCCCTCTAGAATATTCTGAGAATAGTAAAGTGTATCTTTAGTTGCATTTGATTTGTGTCTCCCATATTAATTAATTGCATTTGGCTTTATTGAAAAAGCTAAATGTGTTTTTGTGTGTTTTTTTTAACTGTGATAAAAATATGATATTAATATTTTTATCTTCTCTCTTCTTTGTGATTTCCCTCAACTTTGTCTCCATTTATTCGGTTATTGCTAATTTTCTTTTTTTTCTTTGCCTAATTTCCTTTAACTATCTTTCATTTCTCTGTATATATATTTTTTTATTTCTCTTTTCTTCTCCTTTCTCCTCGTCTTGTCCTTTTCCCACACACACCTTTCATCCATCCATTCATTCATCCTTGATTCAGTTAGGGGAGAAGTGCACCACATCTTAGCTTGCCTGCCATCAGAGGACATCCATAGTTCCTCGAGCAGAGGGCAAGACGAAGATTATTTTATTTGCTGTATTACATTCAAGAACCATCTCCAATGGCGAAGGCTCTGACCTGCACGAGAAAAAAGAGAAACAATGTGGAGACAACAAGGACTGTAACAAAGGCCAACAACAAAATGCTTTTTGTAACTTCACATGGTTTCTTGATCATTTTGAGGAAGAGCTTCAACCTGAAACTGCAGCCTGCAGGAGTAATGCTGGAAGCAACGCTGTGATGACTTTTCTCACCGCCCTCCGCCTAAACCCAAAGGGAATTTTATGGTCAACTTTAAGTCTATAAATTGACCTGTAGCGAACAAAGATCTCTGTGCAAGTACGGTGGACAGCCACATGTTGGCCTGGAGGAGTCAAAGAGAGACAGTCTTGACGGTTTCGATTTAATCTACTCTGTTTTCCATTTGCTTTTTTTGGTTCTCTTTTTATACACTGCTTGCTTTCTGTGATGAGTAATTGGGAACCCTGTTATTCCCCAACAGTCTGTTTCTGTGGCTGTTAAAAGTTTTGATCAGAGGCCACAAGTCACTGGCGGTCTATCATTATTTTTAGTTTTTTTTTTTTTTAAAGCAGGAATGAAATCTGCTTGCGGAGGCAGCTGTATCCAGAGGACAGGTTAAAAGGTAGCTAGGGCTGCTGAAGAAAATGCACTTAGTGACATTGTAGAAAGAATGTATGTGAATATGTGAGAGAGAGAGGGTGTGTGTGTGTGTGTGTTTCTTCACATATTTGTGGCGGCATCTGCAATCTACCCAAAAGATCGTCTAGCTGTTTTGGTCCCAAAGATTTCACCAAACACAGGACTTTCTAAAATTATTTTATTATTATTTTATCACACCACCCGAGAGCCCTTGGCCATCGAAATAAAAAAAAAAAAGGCTAACCAGAACAAAATGCTGACAATGTATAGATCCATGGAGAAAATGATAAAACTGAAGGCAGTGTGAGTCTCTACTTCCAACTTGTATCTGCTTCTCTTTTTTTGTAGTATTCATGGGGTATCACTTTACATGATTATGTCTGGAAGAGACTGAAAAGAAGGCGTGGAAAGACAAAGCCACCTCCAATCAATGTTAAACAAGAGGCAATACTCTCAAATGTGCTTCATGTTAACATCTGTAACAACTTTCCTGCCACTGTCGCTCTGAGCCACTTGAGGAGAAAAAGACATCAGCTGGGTCAAAGTCAGCATGGCAACTTTTCATGGATGTATAAATGTCTCGGGACCACATTTCTTGTTTTTTTTTCCCCATTGTTTTAACAGTCAGAAAAAAAACCACGGCACCAAGCAAGTTAGATAGAAACACGTGGCACATTTTCTTTGGAAAGTCCCCACTTTTGACTTTCTGTTTAATCACGTGTTTCTGGAGCTTGAAGGTGGTACGTACTGTATTTTCTTCTGAGATCAAGATGCAGTATGAGCTCCCCTAAACTTGGCCTTAGGAAAAACAAAGATCAAAGTGTGGCCATGTTTGAACTCCCTCAAAATGTACAACTGAAGGCGCTCGAGTCTGAAGAATGGATGAGTCAGAGATGTGTTCCTCCAGGATTACATGCAGGTCTTTTCCTGCAAGTTAACTTCTGACAGCTCAGTCCTTTTTGGAAAAACAGTTGCGTTGCTCCTTTTTGTCTTCGCTCATAATGGAAATGTTGCAGACGGCTTCCTCAGAGCTGTGACAGCAGGGGAGTTACTGGCATACTGATTACTCCCATGCATTAAATCTGAAATGATAAATGTGATAACAAAAGAAGTTTTTATGCGAACACTCCTCAAATCTGTGGCGACTGGGGAGTGATATCCCGGAATATTGTTTTGAAAGTGAGACACAGGAGGGAACTGTCAAAAGCTATAACAGCAGGACTCTACCTTTGGCAGGTGAATGACATGCCCAATGAGAAACATTCAAAACGTTAATGCTTTTGTGACCCCTATCATGTGAGTGTGTGTGTGTGTGGAATATGTGTATGAGCGATGGAGTCGAAGGACGGAGACCTCCAGGATTTCAAGCGCCCTGCTCCCAGCTACTTACCACTCACTAACTATCCCCGTACCCGTGTATCCTGTGGATGCAGAGTAAGGTGGATAGTGCTCGAATTTCACTGCAGCAAATTAAGCCATTACATGCAATTTGCTTTAATTTAGCCATGCGTCATTGTCAAACCCATATTGAACCCTGAATTCCCCTTACCATTATCCCTGATAGGACAGGCCATCAATTACATAGTGTCTAAAACATCCATAGTTTTCTACCATATAGTCTTTACTTTTAAGTGTTAGAAACTGGGAGGGAAATTTGCCTCGCGTTGATTTGGTTTTGTACGTTAGCGTATTCATTTTATAAATAAATGCAACAAAGTGTCTAACAGTCAAAATCAACCTCCAAACTGTACCAACAGGTTTTCAAATGAAGTCTTTAAAGTCACCTGGAGTACATCATTTCCCTTAGAAAGCCAGGCCTTTGAAACCAATCAATGGTATTGTCCCTTCAATTAGTTTTGCTGTGGGTCAGTAATTGCTTTTACAGTTTTATTACTTTTAAAGCTCTCGCTTATCTCTGCAGTAAAGATAGAATATTGCCTGCTCTGCTCGAGAAATGATGGAAGAGGAAACGATTGAATTACCCTGGAGATTTCATGGAAAAAGGAGCAGTTGCACTGTCATTATCTTAAAGGCTTTGTGACTCAGTTCTCATAGTTGTATATGGCTGTTGCATTGTGCATTTCATTTGTTTTTGTTCTGAAATTGTAGTTAATATTTCAGCAGTCGCTTCATTACATTCCATTTAGTTTTCGTTCAGGCCACTTTGAAGTGATCTTCCCCCTCCGTTCATTCCTCCCCTGGCAACGTTTAGCACACTTCTAACCGACACTTCATTGAGCTGCGTTGAGTTTTAAACAAACAATTGTGATTAGCTGGAGCGTTAAGACATGATGCCCCCACTGAGTAGAAGGAACTGATTATATTTCACTAGATTCAGACTGTAGATTTGGATAAACATCATACAGAAGTATAAACTCACACAACAATGAGTGGGGTTTTTTTATTATCAAAAAAGGGGCTCAATCTCAAGAAATTCCTGAATGGATTTTAAAGGGCCAAACTTCAATGCGTTTCCCCTCCTCTTCAATAAGCACTTTACATTCATTATAGTGCCTTGGTACACCCTCTTGATGTGATGAACCTGCTTGAGTTCCAAACATCATAATGTCTTTATTAGGATTGGAGGGATTATAATGTTTTGTATGTCAGATATATCTAATTTGAGCTCTTTTTTTAAAAGTTTTTGTTAGTCGTTGTTATCCTCTCAACCTGTATAACCCAGACACACATATCTACTTTGCATATGTGTTGTTGAACTGACCTTTTGAGGATCGTTTCAGAAAGAAATCATACTTTTCCTTCCTTTTTTTGCTTTTCCAAAAAGAGCAATGTGCTTATTAGTACTGTGAATCTTGAGTTCTATGAGCTCATGTTTGAGGGAGTGTTTGTGTTCTTGAGTCATCTTTTCAACCAAAGTATGGCTGATAATTAATTAAAAATTCACCAAATTTGAATTCGGCAAAATTACAGAATTAAGATAAATTGTTTCAATCAGTTCTGGATGTTGCTTCATTTAGTTCCTCTAGTTAGAAAACTTTTTTTAATGAGGATCAAAACTCATTTAAAAATGTTTTGTAGTATGGGAATTTTCACTTAATGGGCGCTAGCTACATCTTTATAAATACTCTATTTTTGACCCATCTGGGTTAGTCGAGAAGGTTCTTAAAGAAAGTGCAGAACAGTCATATGAAAATGAACATCAGTGAGTTCTGGATAGAGCAGCGCGATAGGAGTTTGAAGAGATATTTCAGCTACTTCCTGGTTCTCTTTGCATATTTTAAGACAGAAGCTCTGATCATACGAGGCTCATTTTCGTTATCAGCCAGAACCAGCTCTGAGTTCTCTCCTGCTCACCATCTCCTCTATAATGAAACACACCGCAGCTCTGGTCTTTGAGTTCCCGTCGAGAATGTTCTCACATTCAGAAAATAGACCAAAAGCTTCCCATTTATTTCTGCAGCTATAGTGCTCTCACTTTTCAGTGTACGTGCATTTGAAAACCAAGCAATCCATCAGTCACGCTGTGTGCATCAACTATTATTTGTAATCTCCCATCTTCCATTGTCAAAGCATATTGACGGCTGCGACTAAGCCAAAAATACTGCTGTGTTTTTCAGGCCCCATTCCATGCAATTTGCCTCCATTCTTCAGCCCATTACAATGTGTCTAGTGGACTTGAGCATGGGGGAGAGGGTAAGGAGATGTTTTTTTGAAGAGTTAGATTAATTTGATTCTATAAATGGAGAGTCGACCAGTAGTTTCATGATTTAGGATCAGGTTATTACTGAAAAACTGCTGAATGTATTTCATTTCTCTGAGTGTATCAGAATTAATTTATACTTTGTTCAATATCTGTAATCCCACAACTGCTCCTCTGTGTGCAGTGAGGTGTCATCTTTGGGATACAAACAGAATGTCCACTTTATTTATATTTAGTATAATATAGCAACATATTTACAGAGAGCTGCTTTTTATTACCAGAGACTTTACATTCCTGTATTTTTGTTATGGCTACAAAGTTATTTCAAGGTCCCATGTTTTTGTTTTTTTCTTCTTCTTCTTTTCCTGAACATAACTTCATGCCAGCCCATTAGATCTCTCAACTAACCTCGAATTGAGACTGAAACTCACCAAATCATAGCGCTGAAGCAGAATCAACATGGCCCTTGAACGCCACTGCAAAACAGTAAAAGACAGAAAGTCAATGTCAACGTCTTGCTGTACACCAAAAGGGTGAGGAAATGGACAAATGTGGACTGGAGCAGACTTTGTGCAACTAGAGAAGGAAAGTGTCTCTCAGAAAAGAGAATATGTTAACGAATAAAAAAAACTTTTTTTGTACAGAGATATATTTTTATGAAAATACATTTGTAATATAAAAAAGAAAAAATGGATTGACATATATGTAAATGTTTTTCTTTTTCATTATTGTAGTACAAATGCTAGTGGGGAGTATATGAAAAATCTCTATATATATAAATATATATATATAAATATATACAAAGAAAAATAGAAACAAGGCTTTTTGTATATGTAAAAAAGATTGTACATAAAAGTTTACATACATACTGTACATATGTAAGACCCACCATTGCTTGTCTGCAATATATAAAATGTATTTTATCCGTCTGTATATGATGCTTTGCATTGTGTCTAAGCTTATTCTACTTTCTTGAACTTGAAACTTATTTTGAAGGTTTTGGAATAAAATATAAAACCTACTTTTCCATTGGTGTATTTATTGACTGCATCCGTTTATTGCCTAAAGCCCAGATTAATGTAGCTGATGCACGGTTAGGCACTGGGAGTAATATTGATAAGCAATAGCATATACAGTCAGGGCCATAAGTATTTGGATTGTGGCACAATTTTTCTAATTTGACTTATTTACACAACTGTAATGGATTTTGTATAAAGCAATCAATATGTGGTCGAAGTGTAGACTTTTAGCTTTATTTTCATGGATATAACAAACATATGACATCAACTGTTTAGGAATTACAGGCATTTTTACACAGTCCCCCACATTTGCAGAGGTTCAGAAGTAATTGGACAAACTAACATAATAGTTAATATGCTGATAATGTTTAATACATGGAGGGAAATCCTTTGCAGTCAATGATTGCCTGACTTCTTCCACCCATGTACCAAACTTTTGATTTGGTCAATCATATTGTTTCTGCTATATCTGCCATATATATGTGTGCAGTTTGTCAGCCTTTTAATTACCTCCTTCACTTCCCCCCACCAGCTACCAAATGCAAATTCAACATTTTAAATCATCTCCAGACCTTTTCATCTGTTTAATTTGTCATGAAATAATGAGGGAACAAGCCACACCTGAGAATCAAACCATTTGTGAGCCAATTGTCCAATTACTTGTGAGCCTCTGAAAATGTGGGGCACTGTGTAACAATGGTTGTAATGTGATAGTTGTGTTATATCCATTGAATTAAATCTGAAAGTGCACTACAACCACATATTGACTGCAACATTTCAAATTTGTGTAAAGAGGAAAGTAAGAGAAATTGTTACACAGTTACAATAATTATGTCCGTGACTGTATAGTGTTCACTGTACAGATCCTCATATAGGCCAAGGTATCTGCCTCCACTTGTTGGAGTTTAATATTCCTCCATATGGTATACATGCCTTACGTCCTTTGTGTATAGTATATATATGCAAGTATTGTTTGTACATGTTTGAAACCCACTTTATAAGTTTTCTCTGCATACTGACTGTTTACCCACACACTAACAGTGACACCCCAACCCAAACCAATCCCCTCTTGGATTTATTATGTTGCCCTTGACGGTTCTCTGGCACCAGATAAGGAACATTGAGACTGTAGAAAAAGTTGCACACATTAGTTTTTGCACATATGTGACTTGAGTTTTTTCTTTTTCTTTTTCACAACAGTGTGAACAGCCCACATGACATGTGATCTGTTCTTTTTAATTCAGATGAAAGCCTCTCTCATGAGTTCAATCAGATACAGGTTTGTTTTTGTTTGCAATTTGACCCAAGTCTGAACAGTCGTATCAGAATTGATGTGACCTTTACGACGCTCTCGGGTCCAACTCCGCATCAACAAACACCTCCAGACGCTCTACAAAAAGCCAAATTAAAAGATATGGCACTATTCTACCTCATCTTTCGTTATCACCTGCTTACAAATTGGTGGCCTCCATATTTACATCTCTACCACAGCTCGCTGCGTTTGAAGTAATCAACAGCCAAACAATAAAATCTGATGTGAGCATTAAATCTGAATTGAACACTAAAGCTTGCAGTGTGAACGTAGTCTAAGACAGAGACGTGGCGACACAGTTTCATCAGGATTGGACTGCAGCAGTTATTTCTAAATCAACAAGTAAGCTTTATGTACGGGTGCTTTCTGCATTCCAAGCAATTAGCTGGTTTACAAAGTTCAGTTGCACCATGAAAACCTTTTTAACGGGTAATTTGTAATCGAATTAAAAGCAATAAACTATGTAAACAGGAAGTCTCTGTAGCATCATAAGGTTAAAAAGTCTACCTACAGGTACAAATAAAGCATAATAATTTCCAAACATTACAGTTGTAGGTGGCCTAGCATATATTTAACTACATTTATGGTCAGTATACAGCTTTATTTTGTGAAATGTAAAAAAGAAAAAAATACATTTGTTACAAAATGACATTTTTAAGCGTCAGGTCGAGTATTGTGCATGCTGACTCACTGTTGCACTGTCATGGCTTGTAACCCTGAATAAAACGGAGCCATCAGTAAATAACATTAACGATGTCACTGTGTTGTTTTATGACACATCAAATTGTCTGCTGTGAAATAACCCGATTACCACCTGTTATACATCCTTCTCTCTAAATGAGTCTCACACTAGTTTTGTCAGTTGGCTCACTTACGTCCATAATATAATTATTTGTTCTGTAACTTGTAATGTCTGAAATATGTTAGTTAAGCCTCCAGTAAAACATCTTATTGGCACCACAAACAAAGTGAGGCAAAAAGGTATGTTTTTTTATTGCTTTTTAGGGTCAATGAAAAAGGTTATATCTCCACCACTGCTCGCAACACTGGAGCATAGAAACACTGCTGTGCACCCGGTTCACTCAGTGACCTGTGACCCTTTTTGGGATGCATGAACACAACACTACATTACATGCCACAATAATTCAAAAATATTGACAAGTAATTGCAGTCTTAATTGGACATTACTCCACTGTCAACTTTACTTTTAATGAGCTAATCTGGTAAAAGCGTTTACTCAGCAGGTGCAAGTAATCTGATATTGCCTTCATCTTGGTATAGTCAAATCATTGATATCCATATTAACACAGTACATGTAACAAAATGAAGGCATAATATATGTTTTTTCTAGAAAAAGATGAAACTGAAACAGTCGTAAAGGGTAAATGTCATTTATAAGCAAACTACATAATTGTCTCTTGCTTTTAGTGTGGAGATGTGTAAAGAGACCAGGCAGTGTTAGTGTCAATGTTTGAGCTTCTGAAAATGTTAAGTTTTCAAAACAAAGCCCCAAATCTTAACGTACTAAATAATGCATTGATGATCACAATAAGATCAGCCATAAGACTGTTTGGGCTTCTCTCTGTTTCATCACTTAATGTATTGTTTATTGTGACAGTACAGAACATAAACGCCTCCAGAACTGCACTTAGTTCTCATTTTCACTGCAGTAAAGTTGGTAATGGCAACGGGAAATGCCTTGCAGCTTTTAAAAGTACTAATAGACTGCGGAGAAAATGCCCCAATCTTGTCCTTCATACAGAGGTTGATGGTGTCTTATAAAACGAAAACTTTTTTCTCAAAACTTCAAAGGTCATTTTTGCATGTCGGGTACATTTAATCACTTTTAAGTTAATGACGCAGGCGACCTGTGGTGCTACTTCTGTGTTTTCTAAGAATCAAACAATTTGTGTGTGTGTGTGTGTGTGTGTGTGTGTGTGTGTGTGTGAGAGTGAGAGAGACTGTGTTATCGGCATGGTTAGAGCCGTTTCTTGATTGATTGAATCAACAGCCATACACGGGTCATTAGTCACTCCTGTTCCTGTTCAGGTTTCCCACGGCGATTAATCAAACCTTGTCAAGTTGCCCTGACCTGAAAGAGTGTTCCCTCACAGCATCCAGTTAGCCCTTCGTCCCCAAGACTGGACTTTAAAAAATGTTCATGGCCTCAGTGTTTGCGTCCCAAGTCAATGTGAGGTATTAACTTAACGGCTGCTCTACTTTATCACCGACTGACGATGCGGATCAAAAATGAATTTAATTTCCAGGCAGATAAATCATACATGCTGCCTTCTTATGAATCCAAGCTGCTCTCTGTGATTTCCTCCTCATCAGATTAATATCTGATTCTGCTCAAATGCACGGTACAATGGTTTAAGGTCATTTGTAAGATCAAATGGAGCGCCGTGGTGAGGATTCGCTCTTCTGTTTCTTGGCTGGGGAATTCAAGTGCTTCTTAAGTTGCGTGTTGCTCTGGCTCACTGAGAATCATCGTGCGCATCATTGCTTCTGTGAATGTCGGTGAGTTCTCTGATCGGTTTGCAGTTACTGTATCATTGCTCTCTTGAGTCCATGCGATGGCGTGCTAATTCTGAGTCGCGCATATTACACCAGCTGGTATAACGTCAACATCGGTTTTACTGCTTTTCCCTCACTGTGCCACCCAAATGTCTCCCTCAGGCCTTTTTAAATATCAATGACTGAAATTCTGAAGGAAGTAGGAATGGGAGAGAAAAGCTTTTCAGAGGTCTCGAGAGTTTCTTTGAGCCTTGAGACGCGAGGCAACAATTAGCTTTGTCACTTTTATCGCAGACACATCACCCTGACAGCCATACACTCCGGCGTCTTGCCTGAAGATGCCAGCTTCTTCCAATTTCCCAGGTGTTTGGCAGCCATGTTCCCTTTGTTGCTTTTTTATATAAGAGGAGCTTATTATGCCTGCTGAAAACACAAGACTGTACAATTCATTGCAAAGATCATTTGCGACTCATTTTATTATATACTGTATATGAACTATCTTCTTAAAATCCTGTGTGAGAAATGAGCATAACTCTGAATTGAGGAAATGTATAATACATATATCTTTGTAAAGTCCCTGTTCCTATTTTTCGCCTTTGCTTTTAATTACTTTCCCTGCAATGTGTTGATAGCAAGGTCAGAAGGGCCATCTCTTTTGGATCGGTCCACTCAAATTTCCTGCTCTCCCTTGTTTTACTGTGTCAAGCTGGGATGTTCGAGGAGACATCAAAGCAAGAGGTTTACCCTCTCAAATCCCCCCAGTGTGCTGGCCTGGGCCTTGGATAATATCAGGCAAAATCCACCCGCTGCTGTCCCGGAAGACATTGGACAAAGGATGAAGGGATTGACTGATGAGAGGGAGTATATATTTGCTCTGTCAGTTGAATTTGTCAGCAGGGGGCTGGCTTACTCACTGCAGTCAGCGCACCGTGGGGAGGCCTTCTAATTATTAGAAGGAACTAGCAGAGTGCTCTGTCATCACCGGGATGTGTGTATTGGTCATGAGCCTATAAGACTGTAAAGGTACATTATAATCAACTTAAATGTCTTTCTTTTCCTTTCTCAAATTCAATTAGTTTAGTCAACTGATCTAACTCTCTTCTACACCTCTGTGTTTTCGACCATCATCCGGCTGAAGCTGGTAAAAATAATGCCAATAGCAGTAATCTCCTCAACCCTTCTTTTGTTCTGAATAATGCAGTGGATTAATAAAGAAATACAGCGGAGGAAAGAAAAGGCTGATAATGTGCTTGTGAGTCTTTTGATTGTGAAAAAAACTTCTCATTATATGAAATAATGAATGAGTGAAAAGAAAAGCTGAGCTCCGTGATAACAATCAACAGTGGATCTCCAATTACTACTATCCTTAGCCCGTGACAATGGGACAATAACTAAGAGGGAACTGGGCTCTGTGGCATGATGGGATAATAACAACCAAAGCTCATCAGGAGGAGATGCACACATGTGGAAGCAGACTAAGAATCAACCCTTTATCTTTTTAATGCTCATTTTGTCCCCCCCCCTTCCCTCTTTTTCGATTCATTTTCAGTCAACTTGAAACAAGCGGGCTTTTCATGTGTGAATGTCAAATTGATTTATTAGCACATTTGTGTAATATCAGGGTAATTAATGTTTAATCGGCGGATAAGGAAGCTATAGATAAGGCCACTGAGTGAGATGTTTTATATTTTGATTATTTCACACTGAACGCGTTATGATCAACTTGTTTACTTTTTCATGTAAGTTACTATGCATGGAAATAGAAAGCTTATTTGAAAACAGTTCTGATGTTTAAAAAAAAAGAAGCCTAACATTAAGCCTTGTGTTGTTTAAAGCATTCAAATGTACTCGAAAAACGGAGGAAGTAGAGATGTTGGGTGACAGAAGCTGATTCACACCAGTGTGCTAGCTGAATGCTGGTCATTTGTTGTGTGAAAAGATCAAAGGGGGCATATTTTTCTCTTTTCTAGGTTGATTCTTATATTTGGGGTTTCTAGTAGAACATGTTTACATGCTTTGTTGATAAAAAAATCTCATTATTTTTCTCATAAAGTCTCCTTGAATAAACCTGTGTCTAAAATGCTTAATTTAAGCACCGTGTCGCTTTAAGAAGCTCAGTCTGCTCTGATTGGCTTGCGCGACAAATAGACTGCACCTTTGCAAAGAGGTTCCCAAGCCATGGATGGAGATACTCAGATAGGGAGGAAGTAGTATGAGCCTGCACGTTTGGGTTTTAGTAGGCACTGATACCCAAATGCATGTGCACAAGCATGGGAAATATAAGAAGTCTTTATTTTCTCTTATATAAAAAAAAAGAAACAATGTAGAAATAGTTTGACAATATGAAACGGGTCGCTCTAGTGGTAAAACCTTCAGTTCCTCGGCTCAGTTTCAGCTCATTTGGGCTTTTTAACTTTACTGTTCTGGTTCTCGTGGCGCCATCCTCAGCTTTTCAGTGAAAAAGCTCTTTATACCCACCGTGCCCTGTCTGCTCAGTACAGAACAAGAGAGAGACCGTTAGAGACTAGCTGGTGAGCATAGCGGTGGATTCATCATCTGAAGCTTCTGATATTTCCTTTGACAGCTGGAAACAAAACAGAGCTAAAAGAGAGTGAATACCAGACTTTAATTAGCCAGGCAACTTACTTCAAATGAATGAGAATGTTACTCCATAACTGTTGGATGTGCCAACACGTTTCATATTACAACTTGAAAGGTGATGATATGCTAATATTAGGTTCACAACTTGTTTCTGCTGCCCCCAAGTGGCCACTTCAATTGAGTTTGATTACCTGGACAAAGGTCTTTTTATCTTCATGAATTAAAGATATTTACCGCCTCTCAGATTGATTGTCCAGAAGGTGATTTTGAATGCATTTCGTCCTTGATTAATAAACACACACACACACACACACACACTAAAGAATACTGATTATACAAGTATTATACAATTAAGGCCGTTGGGATAATACATGCAGAAATCAATTTGGAAAATGTGATGTTGGTGAATCAGGTCGGGGAGCCTTGGAGTGATTGACTTTGATCTGTCCTACATTCAGGTGGGTGACTGGAAACATGTTTGATCTGTTAGTGGTGGATTGGTGGCTGAAAAAGTTTCTATAATTAAGAATACAAACTCACTCCGTGAGAGATTTTACTGCAGTAGTCATATTAGAAGTCGTGATATGGATAATACTACGTGAAGTAGTATTTATTTATATTTTATCCTTCACTCTTTTTTTTTTTTTTGTATGAGACATTTATTTATTTCCCTCAATTCTTGTTGCTAAAGGTAACGATGGGAACAATGCTCCGGCTTTTATGGAACTTTCAAATGGAAAATAATTCAAACTCGTTGAATGTCCTCGACCTGGACTCCCGGTTGGACTTGACGTTTTCTTTCTTCAGATGAGAACCATCGTGGAGACTCAGGGTCAGCCACCAGCCGCTCACCCTCGGAAACAAGTTTATTCCCAGAGAGACGACAACTCCACCACCGGTCTCTGGAAACTCACCACGAATGATCTGACTGACCGGCTGTACGACCTCGAAATTATGTCCGTTACATTTCTAACATACTGTGAAATATGACTTTTTTTGTCCACTGTTCACTGTATTCAAAATGTCATTGCTAACAATAACTGTTCAGACACCAGAACAGTTCCACATAGAGAGACAGGGGTTCAACTGATGGAAACAGTTATTTCAGCTCTTTCTTTTTGATCATTCAATTCCCAGAAAACTATTTCTAAAGCATTCATAAAATACACATAAAGATCTCCAAGAAGTTTTGTTTTTTTCCATTTTCTCCTTGATGAGATTAGAGATAATCTGTTTGTTTTTTTTAAATTCATATTCCATCAATCAGTCATCAAACCTGAAAAGTATGCCGATACAATTGCAGAATTGTTGACTCGCTGATGTTTGTGGACGTCCCATATGGAATGCTTGTTCTCGATGCCACCAGGAGGTTTCGACCCAGGAGCATCCGTTCCCCAGCATGCACCACATGGTCAGCATGTACAATCTCAAGCTCCCTATAAGTCAATGCTGGGACACATTATGGGCTATTCTTCTCCATGAAGTCCTCTCTTGCACTTCTACTGATCTGTGCAGAATGATTTATCTTATCTATCTTATTATCTGAATGTGTTTGTGTAAATACTTGGTTGATGAAGTTTATTGATGCAGTGATTAATGTCTTGCATTGTTGGGTCCTGTTTAAATTACCGCCCACCCCGTCCAGCAGAACCATCCTCCTCTTTCTGCCGAGAGGAGCAGTCAGAGCCAGCAGTACTGCATCAACCCTCATCCCTGCTCTGGTACCCAGACCACGAGTTCAGACCGGGCAGGGATGAAAAGGAAGGATGAAGATGAGACGATGAGCAAAACACATCATCCCTCTGAAAGGGTCTTGATTTCAAGGGTCGGCTCACCTTCATCAGTCACATAATTATCAATCAGTTTACAAAGAATTTAGAAACGGATGGATCCGTTTGAAGTCTGATTGTGGAACAAATATGTTCCACCAGTTAACCTCCTATTTATCAAATTAAAAGGATTCTAGATTCTCCCCCGGCCCAGAATAATCCATCCACAATCAGCCACACCCACAGCCAGGGGTGAAGAGAGAGGCTGGTGTTGTTGATGATAATGATGATGATGACATAAAGAGCTCCCAGAGAAGCCATGCAGGTCTATCCACCTCGAGCAACAGCAGCCAGACCCAGAGTTGCGTCTCCTCAAGGGTTAAAAAGGAAGATGACTCATGGTAAAGCCTCTGAAGTCAGATCATGAGATCAAGCGGGTCCATCCACCTGCAGCAGCCGTGATTCAAAACACACTCTACGCGTCCGACCTGCTTGTCCCCTCAGTAAGGGCTAAAAAGAATAGCAGCTGTTGATGAAGGTGTGCTGCATAGAAAATGAACCCCTGATTTCAGGTCGGGGTAAAGAGAGGAAGAGTTCTACAGTGTCTTATGCAGCAGTCATGATTCGACCCACACTCTACGTGTTCGTGATCTGAGCACCACCAAAGCGAACATACTTCAAGCGGCACCCCGGATTGAGATTCTCGGTCAGGACTCGAACGAGAATCCGGCCGATGATGAAGATGTGCTGCAAAACCTCTGATCTCCAGATCAAATACAGAAAGAAGTCTGCAACATATTCAGAAGAGAAGAGGTGAGTAACCAGTTTTGAATTGAACATCTGATATTTCCAAGACGTGAGTGTGTCTAAAATCTGACAGTTGACTGACTTCCAGGACCTCACATCAGTGAGAGAGAGGACCAGTAAGCACTGCTCTTCCAGCCTCTGTTTATATATGAAGACACATGTCTGTTTCTTGATTAGTACTTGTTAACATGCCAGGGACATACAGTAGATCTTTGGGTGTTTCTTAAGTTATTTTCAGGTATTTAAGGTAGAGCAACGAAACCAACGTCAGACATAAATGATGTCTGAAATATAAAAAAGCGTTGCTTATTGCCAAAGAAAGGAAAACAAAAATACAAGATCAAGAGGCTATCTTCAAACAGTTAGTTGTTACACAAAAAAAGTGTAGCTAATGCTAATAATATAGTGTAATAACAGTTAAGTGGTTTAGCTCACCGTTTAATGTTAAATCTCCTCTTTTATGCGTCCAGTCATGACATTTAAAATATTCTTGATTCAGTCATTTCCAAATAACAACCTCCTCAACATCTCTACACCGTAGCATTCACATTTCACATTTCAAGGCACTACATGTATTTTCTTCTTTCTACATCTGTGATGTTGATCTTATTTTTTTGCAAACCATCAGGAAACTTTTTAATGAATCCCCCCCGCTGTCCCGCAATGCCCCGATGCAGCAGGTCTTGTTCTTTGTGGCTTTCCCGACATGGCGAGGGCCTGTTCACTCAGTCAGGTAATAAGCACCGACAGGGAGCCGGCACACAAGCCGCGACGCCCCACTTCACTGCCGGATTGAAAAATGGCTTCGCAAACAAGACCGTTTCTAAAGCCAAGCAGAGTGCCATGTTGCTATAGCAACAATGGCACTCTGCCCCCCCCCCCCCCCCACACACACATTTTAATAGCGGCGATCTCAAGTGGCTGATCTTAATTGCAGTTTAGGAACATGTTTACGTCGGGAGGATAAGCTACCGGTTTTCTTCAGGTATAACGAGTGTAGTTTGTTTCAGTGGAATCTGATTATCTATGACAGTCAAGTGTCGAGTACTCATATAGACACGCATGCCACTCTTTGCTGAGTATATCACGTAAAACTGACCTGCAGCATCCACTGGTGTACCCAATGAAGCCTGTCATGGGGGGGGGTGGGGTAGTCCTTGTTTCTGATAGATGATAATCTTATAATCGTTCAGTGTTGGTGAAAACTAAAGTAGAATTTTCCATAAAACTAGATACAAACATTGTCCCAGATCTCGAGGAATGTGAAGGTTTACATATTGGCAAACTGATTCAGGAGTCATAGATTCCATACTCAACCAACTGATGATCCCATGATTCTACATGAATTGTGGGTGAAAAAAAGAAAATCAATGGAGATGTCTAAATATGATTTTTACAAGTAACTCAGTCTTTCTCTTTTTTGCACTTTGTGCCTGTAGCGCACGCATGTGTGTGTGTGTGTGTGTGTGTGTGTGTGTGTGTGTGTGTGTGTGCGTGAGAGAGACCCACCTGACCTGCTAGCGCAATCAATCAATCAATCAATCAATCAATCACATACATGCTTCAAGTCATCTCACGCTGAAAGAGAGATCAAACCACTGTGTTGAACAGCAGCACGCGTCACAATACTCATTAACGAGGGAAACATGTGTGCTCAAACATATATTAGGATAAAATGATGAAGTGATGACATTTTGTACAGATAAGGATGCGACATGGTAGTTGGAGTGATATAATCTCAAGGCGGTGATTCAAGTTATTATTATCTTATTCTCATTATATCGAGGAGCACATCTCCACAATAAACGTGCTTGTTAGTAACACACCTGATTGAAGCGGCTCTCATATTTCAGGTGGCTCTTAAAACAAAGCAGTCGGAGGATTAAAACATTTAATTCACATTTTCAGCTTTTTTTGTTTGCAGCTTATTTATTCTCAAACTTATGTTATCCGACCCGCATGTTCTTTGTTTTACGCAGAACCGGGTCCAGAAATCAAATTAAAACAAAATACCACTAGCAAATGACCAATTCCGGACTCTTTTAACCAGAAAGCATCGTTGAATATGGAAACTAAGGTAAACAAATGGTTTGCAGCATTGTATTGCTAAACTAAAAAGTTATCTAATTTATTACTGACTTGCTACTGTTGTTTAGGTGACAGAAGACTTTCTCTTTTCTTTTTCTCACCATTTCTCAAGCCCGCTGTAATTTTGTCATGTGTTTAACAGTGAAAACAATATTTTGCTCCCACAATTCCAAACTCAAAGCCTCCCATTTATGTGCAGAATATCCGACATTTTGATGGCACCTGCTTACGTTTCCCTCTCAATAGTGTCTCATGTCTGCTCAGTTTCAGTTTTCATGTTTTTCACACAATACACGGCTTAGTGGGAAGGAGACAGCGTCCAGGGGAAGTAATCAGCTTTGTGTCCGGTCAATAACATGATCAGATGAGCCCATTGTTAATTCTTGATGAGAATTGCTTAGCACTTGTACTAACTCTCCGCTTGGAGTTGGTAGGAAGATAAATTATGAATATGGCATCCATAAAACATGTACTTATATATGGAGATTAGGGGATATTTAAAACATCGCTAATTCAATTCAGCTGATCCAAGGTTTTTTGCCAGAATCCCTCAAGCTAAGGCTTATTTCAGTGCTTGTAATGAAAGACGGGCAGCAGGGAGCGACAAAAAGGTAGCAAAAAAGAATCAGTTTGCATGTACAAAAACATGTTTGCCTTTGGTATTATAAAAGCTGTTTTATGACCCTGTGCAGCATCTCATTGTGGATAATAATGATTTGGATGATTTCCTTAGGTTGCTGTCTCCACATTCTCCACATGTTCGCTGGAATAATCATTAAATGAATGAGTTGTATTAAATACTTCATAAATGGTTTCAGGCAGACAATATTGATTTGTTTTTCATGCATATTTGCAGATGTATAAAATATCTTATTTCAACCCAATGGAATTAAAATGTATATGAAATTGTTCTTCTATGTTTTCTCCATGTTCATCTATGCATTCTTTTATAGAACAATATATTTTTTCAGTAGTGTACAAAGTGTGCTTGTACATAAATATGTAAGGCAAAGAGAACACACACTGCGGGGATTCCTCTGTGTCCAAGACTTCAATGTTGAAGTGGTACAGAGTGAGATCAGACGTTCTCTAGATAACTTTAGATTCACCACATTGGGTCGTCTTCTGGCCTTAAGACCCATGTGGAGGTTGATTTAAAATAAATACCTTTCATCCCTGGTCAACATTCAGCTTTATTTCCAACTAAAGGAACCAAGCTATGCAGCAAAAGTGGCCTCTCCATTCTCTTTCTTTCTGTCTGAGTATGCACTTTGATGCATATTACATCTGATTAGCTGATTTCCCATTAAGTATAGTAACTTAGAGAGTGACAGTTTAATGTGTGTACACTCCTCTCATGTGGCCAAACCCACATCAATAGAGCTACACGTTTGATTTCTCCACTGCCTTATAACTGTCATTACGGTTCTCTCTCTCTCTCTCTCTCTTTGCTCTCCTGGCACCAGGGTATACATGTTTATTCTGAGAATACTAAGGAATGCTAAGTTTATATTGTGATAATTTGACACTTGGGCAGAGAGAAGAGATGACAAGTAGATCCGATGATGGGTTTGTTTCAACCGCATTTTTAACCGCATTATTTTTCTTGGCTTTCCCACCCAATTGTTCAGGCTTTACGGAGGCTTGTAGCAGCGCCTCGTGATGGCTGTGAAGCGATGAGTAGCCTATATAGTGGCTCCATTTAGGCACTTCGGAGAGTACTGGAGAAAATGCAATCAACTTCACTCTGTGTAATGAAAAAGCTCCCAGCCAGCTGCTTTCGTGGGGACTGGTCGAATGAACACACAACACCAATCCCAGAGGGTGTGACGCCCGCTGGATATGGTGCTTTGTTCAGCTCCTCAGGTATTTGAAAAACATCAAACTATCAGTCATTCCACTTCAATCACACTCTGCCACCAGCCAGCCCCGTAGTGGATGAAGCAGCATCAGCAAGCAGCACACAAAGTCAAATCCCGCACAACTGTGAGCGAACACCTCATCACTCCTTCCCATTGATGCTTTAAACTAAAGCTACATTTCATCATTACAGAGTCAACACTTGACCACTACTTACTTACTTGTGAATCTTCTTCTTCGGCATCACTGTGGTCGCATTAGTGCAGAGCAGAGGCCTCACGATGTGTGGATCTCCATCCCAAGATCCCAGAAGACGGGTTGGTAAAAAAACAAACATATAATATACATTCTCTATGTATCTCGCTAACTGCCTGTCTGTTGTTGCCAACGTGATCACTATTCCATGTATATGTTACTTTCCACGTTTGCAAATGATCCTTTTTTTTGTATGTGTTCCTCAAAAGAGAAAGCCTCAAGGAGTAGGAGGAATAATCTTAACGACACTTGTAAAAGTCACAGTTTAATTGTAGTTGCATAAAATTAATCCATACAGTATTTTATTCTGCTCGTGAAATTATTGCAAAATCATCAATCTTTTCAGTGTATATTATTCACAGCACCAAAAGAAACACTTAAACCTGATGAGCCAACAGGTTTGCTTTCCAAGGCTTTTATTGCACTGTATAGTAAGTAGTCAGGCAACATGACACCCTTCTGTTAGAATGTAATTAAAGCTAGTGGCCAATGACTGCAGCCTAATATGCTTAAAATGACACACCGGCTTGAGGAAGAAAGTTTCCAGATGCAGCAGCAACTCGCGTCTATAAAAAAAACTTCACGCGCTTTCGCAATCAGCTGCCTGATCGAAAGCCATTACCCAAAAGACGATGACGTGGTTGCTAACTTTACAGCCAGCCACAAAAAGAGTGTAAACGATCCATCAACATTTAGTGCAAAGAGAGGATTATAGTGAAGCTGAGCATGTGGGGAACATATTTGTACAAACGATTACTGATACAGAAATTAAGTTATCAAAACTTTATATAATATGATCAATACATGTATTTCTGACCAACTACCTTGTTACAGAGGGATGCATTGTCAGCACTATGGGTCTTTACTTTCCACTGAAGTATTATATATTCACAAGATGGAACCACATATACAAAAGTTAACCCTACCAACATTGGTTGATTGCTATTAAATCAAACTCAAGCTTCATAGTAAATACATGGTGCATCTTCAACATTGTGTAATTTATAAACGATGAACATCGATCATACTAGCTGATGGTCGAATGCATCCAACGTGTCAGGAGGCATATGTGATGTGTATTTAACAGTTTTTACTTTACTAAATGCCGTCATCAAGCGCTCAAAATAAAGTAATAGTTGCTGTCATATGTGTTGTACAAATGGATGTGGGTTTATTGAAAAAGTTAATCATTCTTGGCAAAACATACGTAGGTTGATTGCAAATAAAGGTCAAATGCTCAGCAATGCCCTTTTCATCCATCTAATCGTTTCCCAGCTCTTTCTTTACAGACTTTAAACTAAAAATCCAGCTTGGTTTGGCCCCTGGAGCATGTCTGCAGTCTATAGCGGTGTCACGTGGATAATCACACCGAGTAAAACCCCCGACATCTTTTTTCTTCAGACTATGTTTCAGGTTTGAAAAGGTTCTAAGTTTTATTCAACAAAGATACACATATAAGTTATCCTGCTTTGTGAGATAGGGGGGTTGGTTTTTTATAGTAACAACACACAGTGTTTCTGTACTATGAACACAAAGCTTTAAGTGACAAAGAGTTTTTTATTTAGCCGTAACCCCTTGCAGACGATTGACGCAAATTCGCTTCAAATCACTTCCGGTCTTAAAATGCAGCCGAGGTGGCGAATGTATCCCACTAACACATGTAAGGATGCATAGTTTACACATACATCTCTACATTTTTACATTTAAGATGTGATTGTACAGAAACATATGTTGTTATTCAATTTCAAAGCCCTGTTTCAGCAATAGCAGCATCAATAACATAATCTACATACCAAGTATGCCTAATGTCGCTAATTTGCATCATACCTAAATGTATATCTATTGTATGTGCTATAGTGAAATTAACAATCTCCACTTAATTTACCATCTCCATGACAGCAAAAAACACAAATAATATTTATTTTATAAAATTGTAAGGTGGCTAACACGCACAGTTGATTGAGTACAAGTAATACAACTTTATAACAGTGTTATAACATGAATGAACATGCCATTGTATGAGCAGGTTTTTTTTTTCACATTTGTCTGTAGGCTACTTGTTGTTGGAGGTGCATGTTTGTCTCTGAGAACGCAGCACAGATAGATGCAGGCAGTCAAAACATGTACTAAAAAAAAACTGATTGCAGCCATTCATTTGCCTCTCTTCTCCTCCTCTTTTCACACCTTCCGGCTTCCTGTGATGCCGAGGGTTTCCTGGAGCAGCCTCACTGCTCGGCTCCTTGCTCCAACTGCTCTGTGTTTCTCTTCCTCCACAGATGAAGTGAAGACCATGGGTCTGCCCTGTGAAAACTATGGTTCATGCAACCGGATATCAGCCTGAAACAGAACAGATCCCTCAGAAAACCCAGAAACTACAGATGAGGAATGCAATGCAAAAAGCCAAAGGGCTTCAAGTAAAGCTGTAACAACTCAAATTGAACCAGCGTTGTAAATATAGACAATGCAGGCAATGCGGTTGCACTGAGGTCGTTGGTGTGGGCGGTCTTGTAGAGAGAGCAATTCCCAATACAATAGCCAAAGTAACTAATATGTATATCGCAAATATTATCTTGATGGCGTGCGTGTGTATGCGTAACTAGCGTGCACCAGGGCCCATCATAACTTCATAACGCCGCTGAATAGAACACAATGAAAATAACTGACACAGCTGGCTGTAAATTGTTTTGCTCATGATACTGAAAAGCCCAAGAATTTATATCACAGGACGTAACTATTGTTCCTTGCAATGTGAGTAATCAGTCAAATATAAGATCACGTGTACCTATGGATTCTAATGCCATTATTTATTTATTTTATGTAAAAAGGTTGTATGACCAAATAATCCATCTTTCAACCACATCTCACACTCTTCTTTAGAAAATGGAACTGGGTCAGGTGTCATCATTCATAAAATATTCCATGTGCAGGTTAGCTGCAGTTTACCTTGTTGAATGCCAACCTGTTGAAAAACTGACAATAGCTGTTTCCTTTTCAGTTTCTGGCTTTTGAACAGCCACGTGTTGATCAAGAAGGAACACATACAATACACGACCTGAGTGTGAATCTATAAAATGCATCTGTCCACTGTGGCTCAGCTGTCTGTTATACTTTTGTCAAAACTCTGCACTTCTCCTCACCTCCACTTCCCTTTTCCCATCTTTTCATTCAATGCGGTGGCTGCTGTCAAGTCCCCTCGTGTGTCTTTCTTCACTACAATCTCAGGCCTGTATATTTTTTCATCTTTAGCCACAAAATGTCTGTCACATTGCATTTTTTCCCCCTTTTTTCCCCCTCCTACATTGTCTCATCTTACTTTCGTCTCATCTCTGCCTCTCTGTGCCGCCATCTTATCATCTTTGGCCCCTAGATTTGATTCTCTACCTATTGGGATGCCAGAGGGGAGCGTTGAGATGAATCTTGGATTGCTACCACACACACACGTAGATATTGAACATGAGCATGTTGTACACAAACACACACACACACGCACACACAAACCTGCCATTTTTTATACAGACATGCCTTGCCCGGGGTGAATATGTAATTCATGTATCACTATATGACAAGGTGCCTTGACACTGCTCATCATCTGGGAGCCTGAAAAGGCTCACACACACACACACACACACACACACACACACACACACACACACACACACACACACCTGTATTTCGTCCTCCTCTATTCCTCTTTCAAATAGCCACCCAGAACATAGGAGCATCTCAAGAGGATTAGAGTCAGTCATAATGATGAAACGTGGTTGTAACACCTCCATCAGTGTGGCTGTTGTCGTTCAACAAAGCAGATGTGAATGAGGCTTTTGGTCATCCTTTTATCTGTCTCATAGCCTAACTGGAGTTACTTTGATCTGGAGTCATGGCACAATAGACAGAAGACCAAAGCGGCAGAATCAGGAGGCAGGAGGAGGAAAGTAATTCCTCCAAAAATCCCCAAATGAACCCGGTTATGTGAGCACAAGTTTGAGCCATGGCACAAGATGACATTCTGAAGGTGTAGCTCGATGTCAAGTTGAGCAAGATGAGGAAGCACGACTCCATATGAACCAAATGTTTCATTTCACAGTAAAGATCCATTTGGCAAGTGTGGAGCTGCTGTGCCAGAGTCCATCCCAGCTGCTCTGCAGAGCATCACAGGGAAAGAAGCCACATCAGTCTCTCAGGTGATAGATTGGAAATCAAAGTTTTAATCATACACTCTGGGCTGTTGCCTGGCAACAGGCTCCCCCTTGCTGAACTTGTCTTGTTGGCTGAGGAAAAGCAAAGATGAGAAGGAGATGACGAGCCAAACGAAGAGAGCATGGGGACACCGGGGAGAACTGTACCACATGTCTAACTGAATGACTTACAATGCAATATAAAAAGACAGAGACCATTATAATATATTGCATTCAATTAGAAAAATCTGTAAAATATAATTGAAATAGAAGCTCTTCATCTACTTGTATGCTGTTTAAAAAACATTTAATCGGTGTGACCTCCAGCACAGTCGCTCCACAGCACTGCATTAATTTTTCTTCTTACAAAAGAAAAGACACATTCAGAGACCTCATTTTACCTTTTAGAGCAGAGCAGCTGAAACGTCCTCTGTTAACAATGGAGCCCGGTGTCTTAGAAAGTGCAGAGCTGCGGCACAAGCAGATTCCCACATTAATATGCATAATGCTGCCAACACGATTCTGTCCATAATTCCTTCTGTCTATTTAACTAATATTGTGAGCAGCTAACTGTGTACACTTTGCACAGTCTGCACTCACTTACACAGTCCATCCATGCACAGAGAATCAGACGGAAAACATCTGTTAACCTTTGAAACCACCAGTAATCAAAAATAATAGTGCTCCCTAGCCATTACTATGTTGAGATTTATTGCGCACGATTTAGTTGTAGCGATTTGTAGTATTAATTAAATGCATTCATTCTTGTTGTTTTAAGTGTCCTACCCTTTACCAAAGTGGCCCAGCTGTCTCATAATCATTCATCCTGATCACGCTGCTTTTAACGTATGTACGGATGGTTCGAAAGAAGTCACAGCAAAGACATCATCTTGGGGATGATTGTGAAGCATTAACTTAATTTCTTGCTTGGTCGACGAATGATAATCTCTTTTTTTCTGCTGCAATGAGAAGAATCAGTTCTTATGTGGCTGGCCTCTGGTGTATTGTGGAGGATCGCGGTCTATTACTGGGATCTGCATTTTTAAGCCAATTTGTTCCATGACGTTCCCAATGATCTTTTTTTGCAACACTGCCAAGTTGTATTTCCCCTCGATCAACAGTACCATCCATGACAAGCAGTGGTCCATTAATATGTGCATCACTTTGAGGGAATTCGTATTTAAATTTCAGTAATTACATTACAGTTGCTAATCCCAGTAATACTTGCTATCTTTCTTGCTATCGACGTACTACAGGAGGCTGTTTAAAAACTGTGTGGAAGTTATTTGGGGTCTTTATCGTGTGTGTCTTTCTGTGTTATCTAACGGGATTCAGAATAATATTATGAGCAATACAACTCCAGTCACCAAGTACAACTTATATACTGGACAATTCTGAAAATGAATAAGCTAAATGACGAGAAAGGATCCCGTCATTGATGTAGCCCCAAAGCAGCGTTTTAAAAGCTATAGAAAAAATTTAGTGACCTTAGATTTGAGTACAAAGTAGCTTCAGAGTACTTAACAGTAAATGGGTTTTGAATAACTTTGTTCGGGTGTCTGACTTATGAAAAAGGTTATTCACCTTGGTTTGCAAATAATTGCACTTGCTTTGCTCCAAGGTAAAACAATAAAAAAAGCTATCGACACTTCTTATACCAGATGTTCACAAACTTTAGCATTGCACTACATTGCTTGTTGCGGTGGGATTCTCTTACATTTAAAATGTTCAAGGATATCTTGTTTATTTCTCACCATTCTTGCCATTAGATTTTCCTCTCAGGCATTCAGGTGTGAAACAGCTAGCTTCCCCTCTCCATAACAACCTGTGAGGCTAGTGGTCTACTCCCAGTTTACTTCTTTGGGTTATCTTAGACTGTGTTGAGGGCTGAGATGGATCAGTATTTCTTTGAGCCCAGTTTACCGTGACAAATCGCTCCATCATGTTCTCTGACAGTTTGACTTCACAGGGTTTATAATACACTGATGGTAATGTTGATTCTTACATTTTTGATCAATTTGAAAATGTCGTTTATGTAAATGTACTCTTTTCTAATAAAGTGAATCGTTATTAGAAATGAACAGAACAATCTTACTGCATTGCTGGCCGGTCCTCAAGCAATTTGAAACCTCAACCTCATATACAGAGCTTAGGAACCAACAAGTAATATCAAATATTACATTTGTAACCCTGCATCTTCAATAGGTATTGCTCAGAAAAGATGCTCGATGACTCAGGCCTAATAAGTTAGACCTGTCATCGACCCCCGTTTTGCAAACACATCCCTCACGTCGACAGAAAAGTGACAGGGTGGGAAAAGAGCAAGAGATGAAAATGCAGATGCAGCAGCCCGAGTTGACGTACTCATTTCTTCCGCCCCGGTCTGTTTGATTACAGAAGTGTCGGCCTGAGCCTACTTAATTGTATTCAAGATCACCGTGTCTCCCTTTGATGATGCGCACAATGGGCAACAGAGGGAGAATCAATCACAGGGTAGCCCTCTCTTTCTCTGCCAGACAGTAAAGCCAAGCACGGACGGACATGGAGAAAGGTGCACACACACACACACACACAAACACACACACACATGAATACACACACTCTCATTCTGCCATGCACATGTAATCACTGGCACAAAAAACTTTTTTTTTTGTCTCAGGCCTGACAATGTGATTAGCAAAAAGGTTAAAGTCACCCCCTGTGAGAACTCACCCCCCTTCGTAACCCTCTCAATTTTTTTTTCTGGAACACACACTAACACACACAACTACTAAACATGCATTATGCCGCTTTTGTCAGTGTGACCCAAACTGGAAAAGAAGCTGTGCAAACGTGATCCATTGTGTGTGTGTGTGTGTGTGTGTGTAAGTGAGTGTGAGTGTGAGTGAGTGTTGAGCCCTATGTCGGAAGTGAAGTGTTCTGTTCAGGAAAAGAGTGTAATGAAGGTGGCCCTGCCAGCAGTAAAGAGGATTCAGTGCAGGGCGGAGGTCCAGATTCAATTAGCTTTGTGGGTGACATGAAATGGTGATAATGCAGGCGGGTGATGTCGGCAAGCATCAAATGTTTCTTTTTTCCTCCTCCAGTCTCTCTTTTTCTCTGCACCCTGCGCGCTTTGTCCTTCACGTATGGTGATGGTTAGGGTCACCGGGGCCTTGAATCGCTGGTAGTGGGACACGCAGCCAACACCATTTATCAATGTAATTAACGTTGGGCATACGACCCTGCTGCTATGGACATGGCTGCCTGCTTCCTGACAGGCTATCCAACAGTCTCTCATCCTCCCTCTCCTTTTCTTTCTCTCTGTCCCACAAAAGGGGTGTGTACACCTGTCACATCCTTCCTCTGCACTGTTCGATTGTCTTCCTGCAGTAAAACTTTCATTATTTGTGTGTGTGGATAAGAAAAAGAGGATTCCGGGGCCCTAATGGGTGTGTATGCAGGACTGTTGAAGTAAAGAGGAAGCGAGCAACCCATAGTATTGGGACATTTGTTTATTTGTCATGTCACTTGAGTGGTGCAGTAATTACTGCCACTGGGGGCTTGCTTTTTGGGGCTCAGCCGGTGAGCAAAGAATGCTGTCAACGAGAAAACACAGCGGGAGAGTTCAGGGAAAATGCAAGGTCCCCGGAGGGACCGCTTTGCTCCATCCCCTCATTGTTAACACTCCCCGCTGTGCGAAAAGCTTGATTTGTTGCCAAAATTACAGTCATTTTTTAGAATATATTTAGGTGAAATAGGATCTCCGATTCTCTAATTTGAAAAGCAATAGACATACCAATTTTCAGATGCCCACACAATTCCAAATAGGCACGGTACACCCAGTAACACGCATATAATAGCACAAAGATGCGCATCGAGAAAGACAAAAAGGAAACACAAAGCTACAGCGGATTAGAGGAACAGAGTATGAATTCTTCTCGTGCTCTCCTTCCACAAAGCCTCTTTCATATGGTTGCGTAATGACACAATGCTCGATCTCTCATTCATCCATTTCCTCCCACGTCCTCATCCATTACATATCCCTTATTCTAAGTAGATGCTTGTTAATTGCAATTGGTCTTGGCTGAAGAAGTCACGAGTGTTCCAGCTCTCTGCAGTGAATGAATGTGGCTTGTTGATTCCAAGTCGCGCGTTCAGAATACCAGAATGCCAAGTCCATTAATGTGAGAAGGGTTCATTTGTCACAGTTTCCATTGGACTTGCTGTAATGACCAGGTATGGTGGGTGATGAATGGCCTGACCTTTCCCTCCCCCCTTATAATCAAGTGCTCCTAGTAGATTTCCGTGTCTAATTTGTGGATGTCTTGGATGCTGACACATTCCAGTATGATGGACGCCGAAGCTCAAGAGTTGAGAAACTGATACGGACGTGAAGATCTTTCTTCATAACATGAAATGCGTTTGGTAATTAGAATATTGATGTCTCTGTGGAGTTTATAATGTCTTTATGGAGTCTATCAAGGATTTCTTGAAGGCGATTCTATTTAGGGCACACCTAAAAACAGACAGACAATGACAAGCTAAATAGCAGTTTGGGGACTGTCTTTAACTGATAGTGCAGTTGCATTTCAAAAGTCATTATTTAAAAGATAAAACTGTATGCTAACATTAAAAACAAACTCCTCGGTTCGTCGAGGCTTGTGTCTTGTAAAAGTGAGCCGTACTGTTTGAAGATAGAAACATTAAAGCATGCCTTACTGGATAATGTTCGGAATACTTCTTCCGCCATTGACTGTAAAGGCTTTTCTAATTATACATTTACAGAGAGTTCTTCACATTTTATGTTTTCACACAGTATTTATTTTTACTTTTGGATAAGCTGCTAAATAATACATTTGCAAATGGCCATCATGCTGCGTCTCCAAGCTGCATAAATATGACTTGGTTTAAATAAGTTGTGTCGTTGCCTTTTAGCTTCAAAACAAGTGTGTTCAAGAGATTTGGATTTCCCCATCAGGACTCAACAACAAGGAAGTGGAAATGTTGAAACTAAGCCGTTTTTCATATCTAATGTGCATGCTGTGACCTCCACACAAATCCCACCCCCCTCCTCCACCATCGCTCCATCACCAACCTGTGCCATGAATGGATTTTGACGGCTGAGGTTGACTTACTGTGATGTTTGGGGCAATCAATGCACATTATTGAGTAAGTATGCTGTCATTATAGGGGGGTAAGAGAGTTGACATACAGAACAGGCTAAAATATATAATGGTATAATAGGTCAAAAAGCACATACATTGTTAATGCTGACGTGCCCCCCTGTTCGATCATGAGCGGTCAGAAAATCTAGGAATCAGCATGTGTACCGGCTGACTGGCAAGTTCACCATCATCTCGGGAATAAAAAGTACCTGGCAACGGCACAAAAAGGAATGATACAGAATAAATGCATGAGAACAGCTTGTCTTTCCATGTCATACGGCTCTGCAGGAGACAGTGGAAATCAAGAGGACGTAATAGAGTCGCTCCTTCTCTTTGCATTTAAATGTACGTAATCTCTCAGATGCTGACACTGTGCTGAGGTTCATGTCTGTCCGACCGGTTCTGGTTATTGCATTTGTCTGGTATGTGTTTAATCTTGACTACATAAACACAGTATGTAGGCTACAGAGACATTCTCACAGCAGGAGAGGGGCAAGTAAAGTTGCAGGAAAAAGAGCTGACAGGCTCGGGTATGAAGGGGGAGGAGAACTAAAAATTGTAGAGACAAAAATAGGACAATTGAGGATGTACACACATCTTGGATTCTCTTCCCATCTTCGAGACAAAAAGAGCTGACTATTTTTCAGGCGTTCCCTGCACTGAGAGGAAAAAACATTTGCATTTCATTTCAATAATATCTTGAAAGCTTTTCCCATACTAAGTTATGCCCAGGCACTCATAAATAATTAAATCATTACACTAATGACTTCAAATACTTCAAATAGCATTCATCTTTTTTTGTACTCGCTTTACGAATAATTGGAATGGAGCACAAATGTTTTTTTTTATATCTCTTTTTGTTTTTTTTTATGAAAGTCAGCATTCGGGGCAGCTGAAGGTAACTTCAAGAAGAGTGGTGCTGAATCTCCAGCAACATGAAAACAGACCTGTAAAAAAAACTACAACCGATGCTCATTATTATGAGCAGACAGACCAATATGACTTTGCAACAGGATTTTTCAAATGTCATTTATTCCAGCTCTGCAAAGTGCTGTGATGTGAATAGCTAACTAGCATAGATCCAATTTCAGACATCGAAACTGCTCTTTTCCACATCAACCCTCTCGCAACCTTTTCAAACACACACGTTGACAGACACACACACACATACTGTACACACACCGTATTGCAGATATAAGTAGCTGCAGACTAGGTGACCTGCTGATTTGCTCCCCCGGTGCCAGCAGCGAGCAGGAAATCGAGGGTGCAGAAACACGCTAAATAATATTCAGTTTCTATGAAGCGATTGCCAGCACTTTGGCCTCATTACTCACAATATTTCTCGAACAGTAATGACTTACGGAGGTCCTGCCAGGTCAGGAAGTGATAATGTATGAGGGAGAGGGATACGAGATGGCTTCCTCCAGCAAATGTACTGGTAAAGAGCAGGAAGTGAAAATCCCATACTGTATTGTGTATAGAGGATTTTTATTATTAGTCCTAATGTCGTAGTCATAGTATAAGTGGAATAAGTCCCTGTGATGACAACCATTGCAATACTGACAGAGCATAAACTCATGTTTATAATGTTTACTGAGGTAATAACTCAAGTGAGAAGTAGGGTCATTTTGTCATAAACGTTGATACAATTGGACTTCTTTTATTGCAGCCGTAGGAATCGTCCCCTGCAGGCTACTAGAAAGAATCTTTAGCATGTTGGCATGCTCACGTTAGCGTTTAGCTTTAAGTACCACTGCGCCCAAGTACAGCCTGGCAGAGCTGCTAGAATGACTTTCGACGTGAAGTCTTGTTTGAACATCGAATGTTCGTTTAATTCTCTCTTGTAGTCTCACCTCCCCCTCCCCCTTTCACATTTCTCTTTCTTCTGCCAAGGCAGGCAGAGGTTTGATACAGCACTGTCTTGCTTCAGGGCACTAACCACTCATGCTGACCTTTGCTACCAATGCTCCATAAATTACTGTGCCAAGCTCTTTCCACCCCACACAGAGACACCCCTTAAGGGGAAGTGAGGGGCAAGCTCCTTGGCACTATCAGCCGGGCCAATGCTGGCACAGAGGTAGAGGGCTGGGTTGGAGGCCTGGACAGCTTTGAGCCCACCATTTTGCCCATCTGCTGTTTCATAGCCCATCATGGCGGACCATAAATGTGTGTCCTCTGTGGTTTACATTCACCTCGCAGTTTACAAATTCTGCAATGCAGATAATGAAATGGGGAACTAGACTCTAGGAGCTGAGAAAACACACAAACCAACAGGGTTGTCAATATGAGGACAACGGTGTCCTTGATTAAACACTAGATATTGATTTCTCAGTATCATTGAGTAGTTGGTTCCCTCATGACTGCTGTTAATATATATATATATATATATATATATATATATATATATATATATATATATGAAATACTAAAGTACTTTTTCTTAGTAGAGTTCCACATCTTATTTTGCTAAAAGTCCGATCTAATAAAAGATTTATTTTTCTTTTTTTAAACTAAACAAACAAAGCTAATCAAATCTCATCTGGGTGTGGGATTTAACTAAGCAAAATGAAGTTTCTCTCGATGAATACTGGATGTGTATCTGGTAATATGATGAACATTGGGAGTAAAGTAGGCATATAGTTTAATTTCCATGTCTAATTTGAGTACTGGAAATCCTTGTATGGAGGGTTATTTGGTTGTGTAATGTAACATGTAGGGAGAGCAGGTATTAATCAGAAATTCATTAAAAGGTGGGGGCCGTGAAAGTGAGTATGTGGCGTAAGGCAAAGTAGAATTTGATGCAAATTACTTGAATAACTCAGCTATTAAAAATGTTAATTAAATATTGAAATAGCCAATAATGCTAATAAGTGCCCTTATTAACATAACAATACGTTTGCATTAGTAAACTGTGAAATATATCCACAGCATCAATGTCACATCATCAAGAAGAATGGCATAATGTTGGTAATGTGTCCTTTGTGTATCGAGTTAGTTTCAAAGAAAAACAAAACACGTCCAAGTCCCAGCATACACTGACACAGTACAACCAGTTAATTAGTGAGCTCTCGAGGTACTGGTATGTTTTTTGATTTTGGAAAAAGCCAGGCTAGTTGTATTTAAGTGTTGTACATTAAGGTGCAGTGTGTAGGATTTGGCGGCATGTATCGGTGAGTTTGTATATTACAACCGACTGAAACGTCTCCCGTGTGTCCAGCATGTAACCGACCTGCAATGGTCGACCGACGTGAACACGCAAATGGCCCTATCTAGAGCCAGTGTTTAGTTTGTCCGTTCTGAGCTACTGTAGATACATGGTGGCTGGCTTTGTGAAGAAAAAACATTGTAGACACCATGTAGATATAAACCACTCATTCTAAGGCAAGAAAAAATGCCGCTTTTTTCAGATGATTGTACCTGACAGGAAACATTTATTAATATGAAGTTATATTTCTGTCAATAAATCCCCCTAAATGCTGCATACTGTTCCTTTAAATGAAAGACATTGGAGTGGTGATGACCTTTTCATCTAATAAAGAGGATATCCATACTGTATAATGTTGAACTACTTCCTTAATGTGACCCTTATGACTCTCACATAGTGGCCATGTGACTTTGCAATTGCCGACACAACCGTAATGATTTTTCTTCCTGTATAATTTTCAGACTATATCTCTTTTCCCACAACCCCAAAAGTATTTCCATGCTAATTAATACATGTGGTATGCATTAACATCCAAACAATTCAAACAATGCCAAACCATGCATGAAATCTATATCTGCTCCATTGTGTCTTTGAACACTTAAGTGATGTCTCAGCGGGAATAGCAGTGTGTGTGCCAGTGTGTCGCAACTCTCAACGAGATCTGTCGCAGCACAAAATAATGGACTGGGCAGAGGGAAAATAAAACAAAGTAGAATTTGCATTACATGAGTTATACATTAAATATTCATATGGAGAAGTTTTATGGACCCAGAGCGTAGCTGCTGGAAAGGGATTTGTTGAAGGGTGATACGAGGGGAACGGCATTCACATGGACTAGCTCCCCTCCCATGTAATGCATTTTCATAAAAATCTATTATGGTGTCTTATTATCTTCCAAAGGTACATTTGATGCATAAATGAGCATTTAAAACATGAAGTGCAGGGTTCAATTGCCCTTGTCCCATTGGTAATGGTGGGCTATTATTCTGCAATACTGTATAAGGTGGGCTGGTCCTATACACACACACACACACACACACACACTTAGATGCTGGTCACTGAAGTAAAGGCCGACACAGGAATAAAACGCGTCATGTTTCAGAACGTTTAAATGTAACAGTGACTCAATGGGCTTTCAAATAGCTGTTAACCTGCTGGCATACCATAAAACTATTTTGCAGAGAATGTCTCTGGTGCCTTTTAAATGCAGCTGGTGGGAACATCACTGCACACCATTAAACTGTGAGATACTTGATGAATCATTAGACCATCTATTAGTTTAATCAGTGTATTGTAATACCATTATTATAAGGATTGGTGTCTGCAGTTCAGATACAAAAGTCTGCATCATTTCTAAATCTCCTGACTTACAGTTTAGAAGCCCATCTCCATCACAGACTATGTGAAGGACCTATGGAATAGAATGGACTGAATAAGTGAGATTTAGTTTAAAGACCAATAAGTGTACATACAAAACTGTCTTCAGGTATGAAAGGAATATTGAGGATAACAAGAATAAAGCCTGAAGGCTGATCTCATACAATATTTATGGTAGAGACACAACACCTGACAACAGTGTTCAACATGTCCAAAAACCAGAGACCTAAAATTCAGACTTCTTGATACTATACCTTCAGATCAGAGCAGCGATACAGTTTTTATATTGACATTTCACGTTTATCATATTGCTATAAACCAAAGATATGCCTTATTGTCAGTGTATTGCTTTATCTCTTCCTCCATTTATCATTGGAGTTATTTTAACTGTATGATATGCTCATATTTAGAAAGTGAATTCCTTCCTTTAATTTTTTTTTACTGTAAAGAAAAACCTTTAAGCAACTAATATTTCCCCCTATAATAATGATCTGTGCTTCACAGGCTTCGGTGTGTGTGTGTGTGTGTGTGTGTGTATATTATGCCTCACCCTTCAGTAGCAGGTGTGTTTTAACAATCTAATCAAACTGTGTGCACCTGTTTTTAATTTGAGTGAGACGTTTCTGAAAGACCTGCGGGCAGCTGGTAAAGGCCGAGGATTACCGGGAGAACACATGGCCACGCGGATGCACGCCGCCTCATGCACGCCGACTCATGCACGCCGACTCATGCGCACATATTTGCAGATCTGATGTATGTTCCGCATTACCCTGCAGTCCAGTAGATTTAGGGGAACTGCGATGAGCTGCTTTGCATTTCATTTCGCTGTTTTTTGTAAATTTTTTTATCAAAGATATGAATTGAATTAGGTGGACCGAATCATATTTCATCATTATCACAAAAGAAAAAATGTGCAGTTGAATTCAAATACATTTTGTGAATTGTTGTTGATACTGCAGTGTTCATAATGACTGGGCTTTTAATAATGTGTTGTCAGATGTACTAAAATTCAAGTCAACATAATGGTGTTGACTGTGGTGCATTTACATTTTTCCATGTGGATTTTGTAAAGTGAAATACAGCCAAGAAAAGCTGACATTGAAGAACACCCTTATTGTATTTTCTCCCTCTAAAACTATTTATATTTCTTTTTCATATTTTACATTTTAAAAGCTCACCTTAACAGTGTGTGTGTGTGTGTGTGAGATTGTGTGTACGTGCATGTTTTTGATTCTTTGCAGGTGTTTATATGTGTATAGGAGAAACACTTAATCTGTGCCTCCGCTTTGCCAGGCCATCTTTTCCTCTCGTCTGCAGTATTGATTTGTTCATTTCTTTTGCATTTGTTCCTCCATTCTTCCTGCACTCCTCCTTGCCCAACCCATTCTTATTATTTTAATGATGACAGACTTATGCATTGGCTGGGCGCATGTAGAGTAATTATGGGGAAATGAACCTGCGGGATGCACGGGCCATTGACCAGCATATTGACTTTGACTGCCACCACAAGCAATTAAACTTAAGCTGCTCGGCGTCTATAGGAGCCCCCACCTTTTCTTTATTACCGCCCCCCAAACACACAAATACACTGAAACTGGATGCAAGGTCGCCAGGGAACAGTTAGTCAGCATGTTTTTCCTCTGTCTCCAGAACTCCGCTTTCTAAGTGTCAAAACAAAACATTGTGGTTCTTCTCCCCTCTTTTCGCTCGACACCTGAGCACAATCCTTTACATTGCATGAGGCAATGCCGCGGCCGACATGATCTTGGTCCTCCCACAGAGTGGGCTTTTTAGTTCAAGAACTCAACAACTGTTTTGACATGCCTTTATCAAACACTTCTGCCCTCTGACCGGCAGCAAGGCACCAACAACAGGGATGTAATCCAGTGGGATGAGTGTGGAGAGCTGCGAGTCTGCCGCTATGGTTGTTCTCTTGACTCAGTTTTATGAGGAGTGTTAGTGAGAAGTTAGTTGACCCAAAGCGAGAGAACATTTTAAGTACAAAAAAAAGGGGACACACAACACTCGTAAAAGTAGAAGGGCTCAATCGAACCATAGAAGGTGCTTTAACTAATTTTTCCGAGATGCAATCCTGTTTAATCACTTTAATCTTGTGGGATTTAAGAGATCTTTTGCTAAATGGTAAATCTAAAACAATACTGTCACATATGCGTGTACCCAGCAATAACTAAATTGCTCACTTGGGCCCAACGAAATCAAGCTATAAGCCCAATATCAATAGTATTATTGTCCCCTGTGGTATTATGTTACCCTATTCCTCTGTAGTGTAGTGCAAATGTGTTGCATTTTACAATGCATATCTTTAAAAGGATGTTTTCTCAAGATTAGTTTTTTCTCATCCTCTGAGCCAGAAATCTCTACTTTCCCGCGATGTATATTCTCACTTTTTTTTAGTGTCATTGATTCATAGAACATTTTATTCCTTAAAACTGTTTTGGGGCTATTTTTGATTTGTGGAACAATAGAGACATATGCAAAATTCCCCAAACACCTTTGACTTAAACATGGCCTTCATCCAATGTTCAAATTTCTGTCGAAAAATCTTGTCCAAAGTAAAACAAAAAAATAATTGACTTAATGTAACTAACCAACTGGGGATGATTGATATATTTTAGTTAAAATGTTTAATTCACCTGTAGTTCTCCCATTAACTGACTATTAATGTAAGGTATTTTATATTACTTTTATATTCTCGTTTTCTACATGGGCCTTTTTTTGGAAGACCTTTTGATTTGTCACTGTCGGAAAAAGTGTAAGTAACAGGTGTAAAAAATAAACTCAATTGATTAATTCATTAACCTCAATTCCATGTAGCTGCTTCGGTTTCAGGGTCCTGGTATTGTGCATGCTGGCTCACTCACACTGTCATGGCTCACATGGAAACTTTAATAGAACAGAGCCATAAATGATGATATTAGTCACACCTGATTTGAAAAGCCTATTGTCTAAGCTGCTTTGTTGTATTAGCTTTCTCGTAGCTGTTAATGCATTGGACCGTGGGATACCTGTGGTGCATTAGAAGAAGCATCGGTAAACTTGAAAACCTACAGCGCAGCGGTGTGTACGGTAGCTCCTGAAAAGAAAATTGCAGGGAGTATAAGCATGTATGCTAATGGTAATAATACACGCCATTAGAGCAGCGTGAAGAGAAGCCTTCTGCATTAGCATGTGAATGTCAACATGGTTACATTCACATTCCATTCACTTGAATCTGTTTTCAGTTGTTTCTAATTGGCCCTCAACAAGATGCTTGTGTGGCTCGGAGCTCCACTTCTTTCGATGAATGACAGTGACATCGCCTCCATCTGTCTGTGGACACTCACGTCCATTCATGTCCTCTGTGACAGAATGGGAAATTCTCCCTACTGGGTATGCATGAAAGATGTATAATGCAGGAAAATCGGGACCGCAGCAAAACTTCTGTGCTTGCATTTATCAAATGTGACAGATGACAGGGAGCTTTACAAAGCTAACAGCTCAAACATCAAAGCTCCTGTTTCTGTTTTCTTATTTCATCCATCAAATTAGACATCAGGACATGATGTTTTTCTAATAATCTACTACACGTTGTGTGTTTTTACCATGTTTGTGTTTGGGTCTGTGTGCTTAAGTGAGCACACACACATGTCTTCTATGTGGGTACACACAGTCTCACTGGGACTATATGTGAGCGCAGAATTGCATATTTTCATAGAGAATTGCATAGAGAAATTCAGAGCAGTGGATTAGTGTTGACTGTCAAACGAACAGGCCTCCTGCTAGACCGGCGCTGTGGCTGTAACAGACCTTTTTCGTGTCCTGGGGACTGTGAGCACATATTGACTGAACAACTGCAGGCCATGGTTTTAACTGGCTGCTGACACTGTCTGAGAGGAGAGGATTGTAGGCTGTCACAGCACCCACAGGTCAGCTGTCATGTCAGGCATGCCACTCAACACAAGAATTCAAACAATATTTAAATTGTATTGTAGAGATTTAGACATACTTATGATGGTTCTCAATCCTTTAGACCATGAGAGATTTAGCAGTCATTCTAAAAGCAATGGCATTAAAAAAAAATATGAATCCCAGTTTTAGTTAACCTGGCTGTTTTTTTCTTTTATTTGGTACATTAGTTTACTAAAATTGTACTCAGATTTGCAAAATGTTTACTCAACCAAGAACAGTGTCGATCCGGGGCAAGGAGCACAAGCCTTCTACATATTCTAAATGTTAACACCAGCATGCTAACATGCTGACAATTCTTATTTAGTTTTTCAAGTATTCGGTCATAAACTAAAGTATTGGACAAATGAATATCTTGACCAGATGATGGTACTAGATGCAACGTTTAGTGTTTACCAAAAGTATTGGAAATCATTTTGAAGGGATCTAATGTGTCAGATTGCATGGTTATATGCAGTAGTTCATTTCACTAAAAGCCCAAAACGACCACCTGTCGGTGGCATCAACCCAAAATAGATTTTGTTTTCAACATTTCTATAAATTCCTAGTATTTCAGGGCCAAAGTGGTGCTTACAGGCTGACAGAAAGACAATGTCATGTGCCTTGCAAGATCTGAAGGTCTGACTTAAAATAACACAGACAGTAGTCCCCAAGACTTGTATTACAAAGCAAGATTAGCAGGCTAGCTAAGTGTCTTTAGGTTAACTCAGGTTCTCTGGGGCGATGCAGCTGGCTCACTCCATCGTGGCAGAAAACCATTGTGCAAGACAATCCTGCTTTCAGTAAAGTTAAGATCAGACAACAAAACATGTAAACATGCCTACCGCCCAATCAGCTAACTTACTAACATCCTCATCATCATATGAAATACATACATTCACACTGGCAACTATTATACAAAATGCCCAGTAAAAAAAAAAGGCATGAATACATGTATACCCAAAGCTGTGTTGTCACCATTTCCTTATTTCCTTGGTCTTTCTCTATGGTTGCGACATATATGAGTCAATGTGGCTAATATCTATTTCAAGGACAGAGGTAGCATGTCAGAGAATAATCACACTGGAAGAGTAATTAAAGCTAAGGCCTGGGCTAAAAGCACATTTAATTGATTACCCTGGATTCTCTCTGAAATAGGTTAAATACTCTCCTAAAATGACTTCCATTAGTCTCTCACTCACTATTTATATTCCCTCGCTCCTCTCTTATTATCCAGCTGAGATGGTTGTGATTAAATTGCCCTATACTGTACCCCCCTCGCCTCTGTATCTCTCCATTTAGATCATCCCCTCGCTCTCTTTCTGCTGCTTGATATACCCCATTGATCAGACACCCAATGTAGTTTATAGCATCACCTCTCTCTCTCTCTCTCTCTCTCTCTCCATGTATTTCTCTAATGATAATATGGTTACTGTAATGCATTGGCTGTACTGATGGCTAAACAACCATGGACCCTCACTAATCATCATGGTAACGGCCAATCTGTTTATTGACTTCAGTTTTCCAACAGGCCTTAGAAGTATTGGACTCCTTTTTCTAACTTTTTTTTGGAAATGGATCATGTTTTGTCAAAGCCCCTCCCTACACGCTGGCCTAACTTCAAGCAAGTCCAACAATCCAATAAAAGCCAATAAGGTGAATGTCAACTGATCCTATAGGCATCCGTTTCCAATTTGCCATTGGCAGCACTTTTGGGAGGAATTTCTTTCGGGGGGGTTCTCCCATACCTGGCTGTTACTAGTGTGAAATTCCCATTCATCATAATAACCAGTGTTGAGTGTTCATTTATCAAGCCCTGAATGCCAGTTCTTTACTGTGGCAAGTTGAACCAAGGGGGTATACCTTCTAATGACTGTTCCAAAACCTTGTAGTTATGAGACAAATTACATGACAGGAGGGGGAAACAAGTTGGCCAAAAAACCTGACCTTCCCTTCCCTTGAGGGAATTGCATACTCCTTAAGCAGTAATCCTTAAAAGCAAGGTGCTGCTTTTTTGCAGGTGATTACAATTCACTCTTGCAGCCAATATCTTCATGGAAAGACAATAAAAATCAGCAGGTTTCATATCTTTGACTATTGTACTATTGTATTTCAACTTGCTTTTTCTTCTCAAAAGTGCATTCATGGATCTTTGGTTGACATTCTTAGTTCATCATCTGTATTCACTGTATAACTTGCCATCTCCACAAACAGAGCCTCTCTCTCTTGTTCTGTCTCACTTCAGACCTTAAGACTAGGGCAATATATTAATGCGATGAGTCTCTGGCGAGGCAACCTTCCCCGGCACACTAAACTGTAGTGTCTTTTTGAGCTTCATGCAAGCAAACAGGAATTTGCCCAAAATCTGATTAATACAAGGTACAGTTTTGATGAATTAACAAATCATGTGTGAATGTCTCCCATTTAATCACACTGAGGGATGCAATGACGGACTTGTGGGACAGGCTGGGTGAGTGTAGCCACATTAAACTAATTCTATCCATATCCCAGCAAAGGAAAAGGGCAAGCAATGACTCGACACCCACTTTGGCTTGATATAAATCCAAATGGTGAAGGAGAATATCTGAAGGAGCTGGACAAGGTTCAAGCATTTGCTCTGGCAGTTGTAATCTGTTTCCTGTCAAACTGAAGTCTATACCTTGTTTGTGCCAACTGGAACTGTATAATTCGTAATCACTCTGCACCTTGACAAGAAGAATGGGAAAAGCCAAGTGTGAAGGAAAACAATTCTTATTATCACAAGAATGCCATAGTTCAGTGCTTTAGAGTGATATAATTAATAAGATATGCATTTATTTTAATTAGAATGCTTCTGGTTTTTTGAAGGAAATCACTGTCGGTATACATGTATGAGACAACTTAATAAATATATTGTATTCAATATAATGGTACGAAAAATATGAAGTTGTTGAAAAGGAAATTAATGAAGAAGAATAGGTGAAAGGAAATGGAAGAAGAAAGTGAAAGTGGAAAAAGAGGAGAAAATAGAGTAAGCAGAATTGGAACGGCATGTGAAAATGTAAAAGAGGAAGTGGAGAAATAAGAAACATAAATAATGGAAGTGAGAAAGAATGTAAAAGTGGATAAAGAAGAAGTGGAAAAGGAAATAGAGGAAGTCAATAGGAAGAAGAAGACAAATAGTATTCACACGAAGTGGAAGGAGAGGAAGTGGAAAAGAAAATGGGGGAAGAATGAGTTGGAAGAAAAGAATATTAAGGAGGAAGATGTGGGAAAAAAATGTAGAAACTGGAAGAGGACTTGGGGGGATAGAGAGTGATGAGGCAGACACCGAGGAGAATATGGAGTAATGGATGGAAAAGGTTTAAGTAAAGGAAAACAAAAAAAGAGTCTATGAAAACAAAGTGGAACGGGACAAGGAACAAGACGAAGCAAGAATAATTTATATTTAATATTTTAATATTTAATTCTTAAAAATGTTTGACATCATGCAAAAGAGAAATTAGACCGATTTCTTTTCAGAAAGGAGGAAACAGTTTTTTGAATAACAGTTCTTCAACTAAATCAGCAGTCTGTGTCATCTACACAGAATAAATGATTGCTGCAGAGAGTTCTGAGGGTCAAGACACTTTTGAGAACTCTGATATGCTTCTCAATGTTAAGCTCTCCCGACACTCCCAAAGGTAAAGCACGCTTATATTATTTCTTTAGCTGAATCTCTCATTCTCTTGTCTTATTCATTCGTCGGTCTGAGCATGTACACAATTAATTTTCTGTGCAGAGCAGAATGAACACGGGATGGTGTGAAGGGAAACAGATGGTAGGGGACAAACAATCACTCAAAGCCAAAACAGTCCGTATCTGCCTCCCTTTCGCTCACAGTTTCTCTCTAACCAGCTACATATACAGTACAGTAACTTGAAGTTAGGAGAGAACTAAAGCTGCTGCCCCAAGAGTTATGGCACCCCAATTAGTTTGGAAGTGAGTATATGTTCAGCTCTATTCCTGGTCCTCCATATGCATGGATAAAAACAGCAGTGCACACTGAGTCGCCATGCTGTGCCTCAGCTGTGTGCGTAAAGTGGGGAACAGACCTCCCTCAGAGGATCCACCTTTATTTAGAAACAGGATCTCAAACGCGTCGAAGCTGCAGGAAACGTGTTGACAACTCTCCTTCTTTTGCTTTAGGGTACTACACAGAGCCATGGAAGATGTAAAAGCTACATAAGAGAACTTGGATAAGCTTGCATTAGAGCTCACTTTACTCGTAATGCCAGGTGATAATGAGTTTAACGGCTGAAATAGTCAAGGATCAATCTTCAGTGAAGATAACGTCTCTGGACTCTAGAGCACTGTGATTTAGAAAAGAAAAAAAATGCAGAAATCCAACTCGATTTCCATTTTTAGATTACCGCGAGAAACCTGTGTTATCAAGTCGAGGTGATCTAAATGGACTTGCTCTTACAACTAATCTCCTTGGATTTCTTTAGAAACATGCACTCATGAATCCACATTCTTGTGCACTTTGGATATTTTACACATATTTTGTGTGTTTGTCACTGCAACTTAAGGGTGTGTTCTCTTCCATACCCACTTTACAAAGCAAATTAATATTAACAATGCATCCACATTTTCAATCTGTTTTCTATGTAAAGTAGCCTCTATGGATGCATGGGATCCAGCTTTCTGTTTTTCTTTTTTTAATATGTCTGTGGTTGGAATTAAAGGGGACTGTGCTTTGCTGGGTGCTCGTTGTAGATACCTCTTCTAATGCTGGGCTATCTCTCTACACACCATGGGTATTTTTAGTGTCTCTTATCTCTTTATGAAACATGAGGTGCACTGCAGAGGCTTACGTTACACACCTCGGATGCTTTAGCTTAGGATAATGCAGGCATGGGGAAGGGGATGGAGAAGTAGGTGTGGGGGCGTCTGGGCGTGCTAAGAGCAGAGAAATAAAATGATTGACTCCCTCAGCTGCAGAGCTTTCGGGTGAGTCAAATCCGGTGGGGTTTTTCTTTTCCCACAAACTGTTTTCACGGGAGTAAGGAGAGAACTTCTTTGGAAAGACCGACCGACCGACCGACCGACAGATGGATGGATGGTTTGAATCTTTGCAAAAGAAAGCTCTGAGGACGAACTTAACTGTCACCTGTCGTTTGCCAAGCTTGAGCTCACAGTTTAAGTTCTTAAAGCCAACGTTTTTCAGCTTTAATGAGAAATGAGGCTTCTACCTACTTGGAGCACAAACTGTTAGTTTCTTAATTACATTATATACTCGATAAGTTCCTGTTCTTAAGGCCCTTTTATAACATAGTAAACAAGAAATTACCCTGTCATGGGAGAACGATAACATTTAGGCTGTGAATGAGAAAAACTGTGGCAGAAAACTTCTCCATAAATCAGATAAATGTCCCACAGTACAATGAAGGATTTAAGGCTGATATATCAGAAAGCAGCATGTAAGTATGCTAGAGCAGCTTATTTTTCTCAACTCTCATCTCCGTGAACCAGCAATCCTGTGGAGCCTTTCAGAATAACAGATTCACTTATTAACCCCTTCCCTTAATCAGTGCGACGTGGCCTGACCCCGTGTCTCTTGCAGTCTGAGCCTATCTCCAAACTGAAATTTTTTTCCCCAAGATTTAAAAGCTGTATGAACCTAATTACAGTCTGTTATGACTCAAAGTCATATCTTTGAGGAATTGTAATCTGGTTTTAGAGCACTTTTAGCACAGAGTCTGCCCTCCACAAAGCGACCAACAACCTTCTTTTCGCAACAGATGTGTGTTGTTGCATTTTGATTATGTTCGATGTCATTTCAGCACATAACAAAAAAATGTAGCTACTTTTTGTCAGCATTAGTATTCCTTTTTTTCAGGCTCCTCGAAAAAAAAATGATGTGATCAGCCCACCCTTATCGGCATTGAGTCTCTGCACCTCACCACCGTGACGAGCCCAATGAGGTATGGCTCCTCGCCGTTTCCCTTCGGCGGTGCTGTGGATGCAACTGAGTAGGAGGGGACCCCAGGGCAGACCATTACAACAATCTTGCAGCTGACCTGGAAGTGCTTGGCTGTCCCCCAGAATGAACTGGAGGACACCACTGTGTCTGAGTTGCTCTACTCACCCTAAATCAGCTGGTAGAAAAGCGATTGGTGGGGAAGGATGACTCTCCACATGTGCTGACTCCCGCAAAGACGCACTTATCTCTTTTATTATCTGTTAAAGTGGAGCTTTTTTGGTAGTAGTATAGTTTGTTAATTCATTCGTTAACATGTCTCTTCCAATTGTCGAGGCAAAGTCAATGTTGCAGTTATTGGGCTCAACGGTTCATTTCTAAACTTGAAAGCAGTAGCTTTACAAAACTTCTCAATAAAAGTCGAGTGGTTTGTTTAAAAAGCTTTCAACCACATTTCATGGCTGAAAAAAAAAAGAATTAAGGATAAAGAGTAAGGTGAGTCACATTCCCATTATGAAAGATGGGAGAAAATGGGTATCTTTATTTGAATACTAGTTTTTGAATACTAGTTTGTTTGCATGTGCATGAAGACACACAATCATTTCAGCTATTCCCCTAATCAATAGTTAGGGGCAGAAGGGTTCAAAGACAGTGAAGAAGAATACTGCTCGCAAGTGAACATAAAACTATTTTCATTTCCAAATGCTTTATCTGAAGGGAAATGTATTCAACAATACCACACAATATGTTTTAGTGAAAAAAAGAAATACTGAAAATGAACATAACAAGAAAGCTCCACAGGAAACATTTAAGTAGCTAAATGATAAAATACACAATACATCTGAAAAAAAAGAGTTGGTTTGAGGTGATAGATTTCCCTTACGCTACCAAAAACATAGTTTTATTTTAATGCCGAAAAACAACAATTTCCTTTTAATGACCAACTTGTTTTTCACCCTATCCATGGCAGATCACTTTGTACATCCTTGATACAAGTTTGCAATGCACTTGAGAAAATGGAATTCCGTTGATGAAGGTTTCAGATCAGCAAACCTTTATATGTCGTTTTCAACAGCAATCTAGTTTGAAGGAATTGGGTCAAAGTTGCATATAAAACTGAAAGGTGCCACTGTAAACTCATATCAACAAGGGTTTTTTGTTACATGTCATCTCTGTCTTTCCTACACAATATTTAGCTGTAAATAACACTAGTTTTCTTCAATAAAGTTATTCCGATAATCATACCAACTATTTCACCTTAGCATCATTTCTTTTTCTCTTTTTTCTACCCAAAGGCAGCTCATGGGGAATTATGGATCAATGTCGTGCTGGAAACAAGAGGGCAGAAAGTCCAGTAGCGGAGCAGCTTAACAGCTCCACAAAGACCTGGATGTATGGGCTGGGAGGTAAGAGATCAATGTTGTAAAGTAGGAGAGAATTAACAATGGTTGCAGAGCAAGGGGAGGACAGTCTGCTGTGACAAGATGTGTGTTGAGACGACAGGCTTCACCCTGTTGCCCTGATAATCGCTCCACTGGAGAGGGATATAGCCAAACAAGAATGTCTGGGATAAAGTAAAAGCTCCCCTGTGTCTGCGTAAAAGATGCCAAGGAAAACGACTGGTTATTATTAGGACCGTAAAAGTTGAATTATGTAAAATGAAAACTCCTACACTTGAAAAGGAACATTGTGTTCATCTGTTGTTGATTATGTTTTGACAATACATTTTACTTCACTACAGCCTACTGTGAAAGGTGCGTATCTTTTAATGTATCAACTGTATATTTCTAAAATATATACAGTATATAAACTCAGCACTGGTGAAAATTACAAATGACCTCCTAATTGGATCAGATAAAGGACTTATCTCCGTACTGGTATTATTAGACCTTAGTGCTGCGTTCGACACCATTGATCATGACATCCTATTACAGAGACTGGATCAGTCGATTGGCATTTCAGGTACCGCACTAAGTTGGTTTAAATCCTATTTATCAGAACGATCTCAATTTGTATTTGTAAACGATGAAGCCTCGATGACCACCAACGGTAATCACGGAGTTCCACAAGGTTCTGTGCTTGGACCAATTTTATTTACCTTATATATATGCTTCCTTTGGGCAATATTATCAGGAAACACTCCATCAACTTTCATTGTTATGCAGATGATACTCAATTATATCTATCAATCAAACCAGAGGAGACCAATCAGCTCGCTAAAATTCAAGCATGTCTTAAAGACATAAAAACATGGATGACCTGCAACTTCTTGGTGTTGGACCTGGCTGTGTCTGATGCCGCTTGCCTGGTGAGCCGCTCACCCTGCTCATGCGCCCCGCCCCCCCTCCTCTCCACTTCCTTCTGTTTCATGAATTGTGGAGGTCCATTCATACATTGTCATATTCATTGAATGTGTTTATGTAACTCTAATGCTGTTCATTCTGTACACATGACATAAAGGGATCCTCCTCTGGTGCTCTCCTGAAGGTTTCTTCCCTTTTTTCCCCCGTGAAAGGTTATTTTTGGGGAGTTTTTCCTGATCCGATGTGAGGTCCTGGGACAGGGATGTCGCAGATTGTAAAGCCCTCTGAGGCAAATTTGTGATATTGGGCTATACAAAATAAACTGAATTGAATTGAATAAACTCAAGTAACATTTTAAAAGTCATCCTTCTCCACAGCTTTAGCGTGCCTTTCTTATTTTTCTTCTTTCATTCTACTCCTTCATTAGATTAGCATTGATATTCATTAACACCTGATCTACCCTGTGTGCCTGTGCATCGGTCCTGGCACTGTGCCTTCAAAGGAAATCAATGGTATTTTCATTCATCTAGTTAGGCGGGCTCTCTTCTTTGCTTCCACTCGCAGTTGTAGCAGTAGTGATGAACAGGCTAGTAAATGAGGACATACAGTGATTCTTAAGTAACTTAAGTGACTGTGGGCCTTAAGACTCTTTAATTAGCTGTGTAGTTATGATAGCTAATGAGAGACTGTTAGAAGTAGAAAGGCAAAGGACTGGTGGAAGAAGAAAGAAGAAGGGATGAAGAAAGAGATAATGCATAGGTTATGGTAAATCATGTCTATCATCTTGCATCTCCTCCATTACCGATCAGGGAGTGAAGGATGATGACGAGTTGGCCAATTTCACCAAACTCCCAGTGGATGCCCTTGAAAGTGACAAATTGCCAGGTTAATTGGGTTGGGGTCATGGCCATTCAGAGGGAATGAGCCACTTTATTTGGAGCAAAGATCCATAAAGGGAGTTCATTCCCAATCTGCGCTGTCGCCATTCGGATCCAATGAGGGATTGCCTCAGTCCTCATGGGAAGAATCCTAAACCATCCCAAGTGAGTACAGTAGGTACAGTATGTGACAGGTATGGAAGCCTAGAAATCCAGTTAATTTCCCTCACATCAGGGCCATGACAACCGCATTTCCAAGTCAGCTGCCTGACCGTAAAGCTAAAAGTATTTTCTTCTTAAACTTTCTACCCCAGGGATCAATTCAATTTAATTTTCTGTCTGATATAAAATGACTTAGGGGACATCTCCATTGGAGAGCTATATAATTCATGGAACAGCATTCATTGCCTTCCAGCCACCTGTTTACTCCCTATCTTCTCTTCAATCTGCCTCTGAGCACCCTAATGCATTTTCAAATATCTACTCTGCAAACACTGAAAGGAGGCCAGACAAACAATTTAATTTGTCATCTTAATAAGTGCATGCTATGTTGAGCAGGGTCTGAGCTGAGCCATGAAGAGGGCAAGTGCTGGGGCTTGTTGGGCTGGTGTGGAGCGTGAGTTGGCATATTGTCATTGGTATATTTTTCTGGGCAGAGGGGATGAGTGAGTGGGGGTCTGTGTGTCTAAAGCAAAGCCAGCTCCAGCCTCTCTGCCTCACTGAGATTAGTGGAGAAGAGGAGGCTTTCCCATACCTGACTCCCTGTGGCATGACTGCAGAGAGGCCGCAAGCAAGGCAGGCGGTCGGACTGGCCGGCTAGATGGACGAGGGAGGCGAGAGATTTAAAGAAATAACACGGGAGCCCGTGCATCGGAAGAAAGTGAGAGTGAGTTCTCTTTGTCTCTAACTTTACAAGGATAGGTGGGTGCGTCCTCCAGGACACTGATAATAGGTTGTGGGGAGCTGAGAGACCTCATTCTCTCCCTACGCACAATCCCTATCTGTGTTTCTTTTCATCCACCCGGTCTCTTTCTTGCTTAATTCACCCTCTCGCCCATTCTTTCCATTTATCTGGCTCAGTTTCTATGGGAGCAGCCAGCCAGAGGAGCCTTGAAGTCGGGGAGAAGAGGAACGTAAAGCCAGGTGTGCAGGGGGAACCGGATGAGCCCCAAGGTTGGGCTGAGAGGTGAGGGACAGACACTGGAGTGTGTGACAAAAGGATGAGCTTCACTGCTAATGACTCCCACAGGGTAGACCAGCTGCTCAGTTTGCAAAGGCTTATTAAACATGCACTGCTACTATGTAGGATGGACTCAACAGTGTGATAGAGCGTGCACACGAAAGCACACACTTTACAAGACTCGGACCTCAGGAAACACTGGAGTTTACGCATGCAGACAGTCACATATACAGTAGATGTTCCTCTCTCTCTCTTTCTAATAAACAGACACACACACATTCAGTCAAATGGCTATCTAAAATAAAAAAAAATCCTCCTCCACTGTTCTCTTTTGTTGCCTTCTTGTCCATATCCTTCCTTCTAAATTCATCTAAATCGCTAAAGAATCCTCCGTCTTGAATACACGCTGTTCTCAATTTGCACTCTGGTGTCATGGGAAACGATGCAGTGCTGCCTATGAATTCAGATGTTAAATTTCTGTCCGCCGCTATACAGGGGATGTTTCAGCACACACCTTCCTCGTCCCAATGAGGAGCTCTGCTGTATGTAACGCGTGTGAGCCCCCTAGTGTGAAGCCGTCTGGTTTCATGTACTTGGAAGAGGATCAAATAAAAAATTTAAAAATGAGTGCTCAATGCCATGTTTGTGGTCTTTTTCATTAGACTGTTTATATGTTTTGTAGAAATGACCTTCATTCATTAACTTTTTGTCAAGTGTCACTATATTTCTCTATAATGTTCCACACAACACTAATTTGTCATTATCCAGGGTGAAATCTTATTTTCCTGAAATACAAAACCCAAAAGAGAAGCCCATAGTTCCTTCCATTTATAGAGCGTTTGAAAAGGACATTAGAAATGGCATGAAGTCCTTGATGCTCAATATACAAATTACCATTCAGGTGACATTTGCCTGCAGATTTTCATGAGGGAGAGGATTTCCTCCGCTTTAGAAGGCATGAAAAACCTTAAAGGCCTGGACTATCTGGTGAATAATGTGATATTAAGTAGATGTGACATTTTAAAAGAGGCTTTAGAATCCAAGCATTGATCAAATGCAGGGTGACAAGCATCATAGCTCACTTAATGGCTTTCTCAGAGAGACTTTCCAAAGCTTTGCTTATAGACTGTCGGTATGCCATGGCGCACTGCCAAAGATTTCTCTATATTAGTATTTACATAGACAATAAGTGGTCTTCATTTGTGCTATTAAATGTCATGTTTGTATAACAGTAGGTGAGCAATGGCCCTACGCATTGTACACAAATCACGTCCACCCTCATCGCCAGAGGTCAAAGCGATGGGAACGTTTATTCTTTAGCTGAATGTCATTGTTGGAAAAACAGTTTACTCAATAGTAGCAAGCTTCTAATAGTGAATGTTCTGATGATTTAAAAAGAGAAGCTCTCTTTTATCTGGAGGTATGAACTATTATTTCACTGTTATATAACTGACCTTGGTTTTGTGGATGTTTGAGTCCATGCTCATATGTAACTGACATTTACCCTTATCAATCTCTGAATTCTCATTCTACACAGTTTTCAGACATTTGACCTGTGTGCAATGCAATTTTTGGACACAATATTTTGTGGCGGACTTCCCGTCCAAAAGTGTTCTTTGATACGAGTGGTTGTTGTCAACAGTTGTCAATAGCTATTGGCAAGTACAGATACAGACATAGGCAAAAAAAGAGGCTCAGTTGTAAGCCAATGCATATCAATAGCCTTATTTTCATTCTAAATACATTTATAGGCATATGATCATTTGGAAGAATATTCACTTAGTGTTGTCATTGGGAACAAAACATATTTAGAGTTCTACCAGAGGATTAACACTTCTCTTATTTCTGTATGTTAATAATGGAGCCACAGCCAGCAGTTTGTTAGTTTACCTGGCACAAAGACTAGAAGCCGGGAGAAACTGTTTGCTCCCGTCTCTAGCTTTATACTAAACTAATAGGCTGGCAGCTTTGCAGTCATAATGTCTAACTATTTCTTTATTCACAGTAGTTATAAACGGGTTGAAGACATTTTTATATTTACTTTTCTGGTCTCATTATTTTTACATTTACTGTCGCAAGGTAAAAGACTTGCATAATGTGGAATGTTTGCTAACTCATGTGTAGCCATCTAATGAAGTATCCCTCCTGGGCTACTGTAGGGCTGGGTAGGCCTTAGCCCCTCCTACTTTCTGGTTCCCAATTTGTTTGGGACACCATATATAACCCCAGAGCTATATCTTTCTCTCTCTCTCTGACCCCCAGGTTCGGTAGGTGTGGACTTTAGCTTCCTAAGTTGAGACATATTTGCTGTGGGTTTCACCCTTTTGTCTTTTACTCTAGGTCCAACTCCAGAGATTCCCACTTCCCTGTCAAGATTTCTGGATGGGCGTTGTGCAATGAGTGGGCTAACTGTTTTGTTAAAGTTACTGATGTAGTTGTATTTATGGTTGTGGTGCTTGGTTCTGTTTTGCATGTTTTTATGTTAGTTAACTAGTTAATTTAGTTACCCATTTTAATTATTAATCTACATCACCCAGTATTTTAGACATATCCATCCATCCATCCATTTTCAATACCGCTTAATCCTCATTAGGGTCGCGGGGGCGCTGGAGCCTATCCCAGCTGACATAGGGCGAAGGCAGGGGACACCCTGGACAGGCCGCCAGTCCATCGAGGTATTTTAGACGTATACGTTTTTATTGTTTTTTAACTTATTGTGATGGAAGTCCTGTATTTTAATACCGTGTTGAAATGTTTCTTGTGTTAATAAATGTTGTCCTCTTGTTGTAACGTTAATCCTTGTTCTCGATAAGTCACTTACTGCCACATGTAGCTATGAACTGCAAGCTCTTTAGTGGGTTGAGCAGGTGTAAAGGCAGTACATTTTGGAACCGATCCGGGCCTTTCCGTGGTCACACATGCATACAACAAATCCTAAAATGTTAGGAATATAACATGATTATGTTTCCAAATTTGGTCTGTCAGATAATATTTTTAAATCTAACTTGTTGCTCAGTCATGTCAAATATTGTTAAATTCAGAGTTGAAGTTATTCTACCATGTCTAATGTTAGAGTAAGTGGAACATTGTGAGTCCAACACAGCAGTTTTTAAAATTATTTTTATAGCAGAATTGCATCCTAGCAAGTACCCTCTTGAATGTAGTAGGAGTGTGTTTCCACACATGCATGAAAGTACTGTAGCCACGTGGGGAAATCAGTCGCGGGCTTGAAAAGGAAGCTTATAGGAGGAGTGAACCCACTCAAACCTGATCATTAAATCTTTGTGTGTAGGAATGTGTGCATATACATTACGTGCATGCAACACTGTGTGTTTGTATGTGCATGCACTCAGCTGCAGTATCACCTTTCTATTTCTTTTATAAATTAGTTTAAAAACAGGGAGGTAATTGATGGATTGGACAATAGGTCACAATACAAGGGCATGGTGGGACTGCAGTGGAAAAAGACCATTTCACCTCTGACTGTCTTTACTGCTGACATACAAATCAATCACGTGACTGAATAATAAAAAAGTATGCATGATGAATTTTGGTCTCCCATTTAACATTCAAATCAATTCAATTCAATTCAATTCAATTCAGTTTATTTTGTATAGCCCAATATCACAAATTACAAATTTGCCTCAGAGGGCTTTACAATCTGTACACATACGACATCCCTGTCCCAGGACCTCACATCGAATCAGGAAAAACTCCCCAAAAATAACCTTTCACAGGGAAAAAAGGGAAGAAACCTTCAGGAGAGCAACAGAGGAGGATCCCTCTCCCCGGATGGACAGAAGCAATAGATGTCATGTGTACAGAATGAACAGCATTTACAAAGTTACATAAACACATTACATGAATATGACAATGTATGAATGGAACTCCAATCCATGAAACAGAAGGAGGTAGAGAGGAGGGGGCGGGGCATCAGCAGGGCCAAGGTGGGAGGCCGGCTCACCAGGCATCAGACATCTCCAGGTCCAATGGACCCTATGAGACGTGAAGTCACAACGACTCCGGGGAGGAAGCAGAGTTAATAAGGTGCAATGGAGAGATGTAAATGTATCCATAAGGAGAGAGAGAAGAGGAGAGAGGTGCTCAGTGTATCCTAAAACATCCCCCAGCAGCCTATAAGCCTATAGCAGCATATCAAGGGGCTCGACCAGGGCAAACCTGATTCAGCCCTAACTATAAGCACTATCAAACAGGAAAGTCTTAAGTCTATTCTTGAATGAGGTGACTGTGTCTGCCTCTCGGACTGAAAGTGGAAGCTGGTTCCATAAAAGAGGAGCTTGATAACTGAAGGCTCTTGCTCCCATCCTACTTTTTAGGACTCTAGGAACCACAAGTAGCCCCGCATTTAGTGAGCGCAGCTCTCTAGTGGGGCAATATGGTACTACAAGCTCCTTAAGATATGATGGTGCATCACCAATCAAGGCTTTGTAGGTGAGGAGAAGAATTTTAAATGTGATTCTTGATTTTACAGGGAGCCAGTGCAGCGCAGCTAATACAGGAGTAATGTGATCTCTTTTCTTAGTTTTTGTAAGTACACGAGCTGCAGCATTCTGGATCAACTGGAGGGATTTAAGAGACTTATTAGGGCAGCCTGATAATAAGGAGTTGCAGTAATCTAGTCTGGAAGTAACAAACGCGTGAACCAGCTTTTCTGCATCTTTTTGAGACAAGATGTGCCTGATTTTTGAAATGTTATGTAGATGAAAAAATGCAATCCTTGAGATTTGCTTAACGTGGGAGTTAAAGGACAAGTCTCGGTCAAAGATAACGCCTAGATTCTTTACAGTGGTGTTGGATGCGAGGGAAATGCCATCTACAGAAACCACATCACCAGATAATTGATCTCTGAGGTGTTCAGGGCTGAGTAAAATAACTTCAGTTTTGTCTGAGTTTAACATCAGGAAGTTGCAGGTCATCCATGTTTTTATGTCTTTAAGACATTCTTGAATTTTAGCGAGCTGGTTGGTCTCCTCTGGTTTGATCGATAGATATAATTGAGTATCGTCTGCATAGCAATGAAAGTTTATGCAGTGTTTCCTGATAATATTGCCCAAAGGAAGCATATATAAGGTAAATAAAATTGGTCCAAGCACAGAACCTTGTGGAACTCCTTGATTAACGTTGGTGGTCATTGAGGCTTCATCGTTTACAAATACAAATTGAGATCGATCTGATAAATAGGATTTAAACCAACTTAGTGCGGTACCTGAAATGCCAATCGACTGATCCAGTCTCTGTAATAGGATGTCATGATCAATGGTGTCGAACGCAGCACTAAGGTCTAATAATACCAGTACGGAGATGAGTCCTTTATCTGATGCAATTAGGAGGTCATTTGTTATTTTCACCAGTGCTGTCTCTGTGCTGTGGTGTTTTCTAAATCCTGACTGAAACTCCTCAAATAAACTATTCTGATGTAGGAAGTCGCACAACTGATTTGCGACTACTTTCTCAAGGATCTTAGAGAGGAAGGGAAGGTTAGAGATTGGTCTGTAGTTAGCCAACACCTCTGGATTAAGAGTGGGCTTTTTCAGGAGAGGTTTAATTACAGCTACTTTGAAGGAATGTGTTACATGGCCTGTTAGCAAAGACACATTAACAATATCCAGCAGAGAGGTGCCAATTAAAGGCAACACGTCTTTAAGCAGCCTCGTTGGGATGGGGTCTAAGAGACAGGTAGACGGTTTAGAAGTAGAAACCATTGAGGACAATTGGTCTAGGTTAATGGGAGAAAAGCTATCCAAATATACACCAGGGCATACAGCCGTTTCCAAGGCCACTCCTCTTGATGACAGATCGGTAGTAGTTAAGGGCAAGAGAGCATCAATCTTGCCTCTAATAGTTAAAATCTTTTCATTGAAGAAGTTCATGAAGTCATTACTACTGAGGTCTATAGGAATACACGGCTCCACAGAGCTGTGACTCTCTGTCAGCCTGGCTACAGTGCTAAAGAGAACCCTGGGGTTGTTCTTATTTTTCTCTATTATTGATGAGTAATAGGCTGCTCTGGCATTACGGAGAGCCTTTTTATATGTTTTAAGACTATCTCGCCAAACTAAGCGTGATTCTTCCAGATTGGTGGAACGCCATATGCTTTCAAGCTTTCGTGAAGTTTGCTTTAGGTTGCGGGTCTGAGGGTTATACCAGGGAGCAAACCTCCTTTGCCTCACTGTCTTTTTCTTCCGTGGGGCTATCAAGTCTAGTGTCATTCTCAGTGAGCCTGTAGCACTATCGACAATATGATCAATCTGGGACGGACTAAAGTTAGCACAGGAGTCCTCCGTCACATTGAGACGTGGTATTGAATCAAATGCAGAAGGAATCGCTTCTATAAATTTAGCTACAGCACTGTCAGTTAGACATCTGGTGTAGAAACTTTTGACTAACGGTGTATACTCGGGGAGTATAAACTCAAAAGTTATGAGGTAATGGTCTGACAGAAGAGGGTTCTGTGGGAAGACCTCCAAATGCTCAATGTCAATGCCATATGTAAGAACAAGGTCGAGGGTGTGGCCAAAGCAGTGAGTGGGTTTCTGTACTCTCTGACAGAAGCCAATCGAGTCCAACAATGAGATAAATGCAGTACTAAGGCAATCATTGTCAATATCCACATGAATATTAAAATCTCCTACAATAATAACCTTATCAGTTTTAAGGACTAAACTTGATAAACACTCAGAAAATTCAGATATAAATTCTGAATATGGACCTGGTGGCCGGTACAGTATAACAAATAGAATTGGCTGTAATGTTTTACAGGTTGGATGTGAAAGACTAAGAACAAGGCTTTCAAATGAGTTGTAGTTTAGTTTAGGTTTAGGATTCATTAATAGGCTTGAGTCAAAGATGGCTGCTACTCCACCTCCTCGGCCGGTGCCTCGAGGAATGTGAGTATTAATATGACTTGGAGGAGTTGATTCATTTAGGTTGACATATTCGTCATGCCTCAGCCAGGTTTCAGTAAGACACAATAAATCAATGTGATTGTCTGATATTAAATCATTTACTAATACAGCTTTAGATGACAGAGATCTAATATTTAGGAGTCCACATTTAATTATCTTCTTTTGTTGCACTGTGGCAGTAGTGATGTTAACCTTTATGAGGTTATTTTGTATGACTCCTCTTCTGGTTACTTTTGATTTAATTAATTTAAGTGGCCGTGGGACAGACACAGTCTCTATAGAGTTAAGCTTAAGGGTGGGTAACTGCTCGAATGGAAGAGCAGAGAAGGGTGGAAGACTACAACTCTGCTTCTGCTTCCTGATCTGAACTCTGGGTCATGGATTAAGTCCGCTAATCAACTTCGCCATGTTCGCAGAAATGAGACGCGCTCCATCCCAAGTGGGATGAATGCCGTCTCGACTCATCAGATCAGGCTTTCCCCAGAAAGTCTGCCAGTTATCTATGTAGCCCACATTGTTTGCTGGGCACCACCTGGACAACCAGCGGTTGAACGACGACATGCGGCTATACATGTCATCATTAATCAGATTGGGGAGAGGGCCAGAGAAAACTACGGTGTCCGACATTGTCTTGGCATAAGTACACACCGATTCCACATTAATTTTAGTGACCTCCGACCGCCGCAGTCGGGAGTCATTACCGCCGGCGTGTATTATAATCTTACTGTAACTACGCTCATCTTTAGCCAGCAGTTTTAAACAAGATTCAATGTCGCCCGCTCTGGCCCCCGGGATGCATATGACTTTGGTCCCTGGCTTCCCTATCTTCACGTTTCTGACTATGGAGCTACCTATAACCAGAGTGGGTTTCTCAGCGGGTGCGTCGCTGAGTGGGGAAAACTGGTTCGAAACGTGAAGAGGTTGGCAGTGCTCAGTGGGCTTCTGTTTAGACTTAAAACCCCTTCGAACAGTCACCCAGCCATCCGGCTGCTCGGGGGCTGCCGGGGGACAGCTAACAGAGGCTAAAGCTAAAGGCCCCGCGCCGGCTATGGGGGGAGGTTGTGGCGAGCTAACTAGCGTAACTGTCTGAGCTTCGATGGTGCGGAGCCGTGCATCTAACCCACTTAGAACTGCCTCCAACCTAGCAAATGAACTACACTTGTTGCATGTACCGTTATCATTAAGAGAGGCAGAGGAATAGCTATACATGAGACACTCTGAGCAAGAGGGAGCGGGAGGGGGAGAAGAAAACATCGCGAGCTGCTAAGCTGGCAACCGGAAGTGATGCAATACGCTTACCGGAAGAGAGAGAGCGATGCGTTCAGGAACCTCAAGGCGTGTGAAGGATGGGTGAGACCGAAGAGGAAGCACGTTGGGTTTCACACTCAATTCAATTCAGTTTATTTTGTATAGCCCAATATCACAAATTACAAATTTGCCTCAGAGGGCTTTACAATCTGTACACGACATCCCTGTCCCAGGACCTCACATCGGATCAGGAAAAACTCCCCAAAAATAACTTTTCACAGGGAAGAAACCTTCAGGAGAGCAACAGAGGAGGATCCCTCTCCCCGGATGGACAGATGCAATAGATGTCATGTGTACAGAATGAACAGCATTAAAAAGTTACATAAACATATTACATGAATATGACAATGTATGAATGGAACTCCGATCCATGAAACAGAAGGAGGTAGAGAGGAGGGGTGGCGGGGCGCATCAACAGGGCCAACACGGGAGGCCGGCTCACCAGGCATCAGACACCTCCAGGTCCAATGGACCCTATGAGACGTGAAGTCACAATGACTCCGGGGAGGAAGCAGAGTTAATAAGGTGCAATAGAGAGATGTAAATTCATCCATAAGTAGAGAGAGAAGAGGAGATAGGTGCTCAGTGTATCCTAAAACATCCCCCAGCAGCCTACAAGCCTATAGCAGCATATCAAGGGGCTCGACCAGGGCAAACCTGATTCAGCCCTAACTATAAGCACTATTAAAGAGGAAAGTCTTAAGTCTATTCTTAAATGAGGTGTATCTGCCTCCCGGACTGAAAGTGGAAGCTGGTTTCATAAAAGAGGAACTTGATAACTGAAGGCTCTGGCCTTCATAATATAATAAACTGTCAATGCAGACAGTTTATTATATTATGTTTTTAAAATAAGTTTTCATTATGATCAGTGTCCGTAAAATGTCAATTTAAACCATTAAATAGATTTTTTTCATGTATAACTAGAACGCTAACAACATAAAAAAAATATCTGGGTGCTATGTTGCAAAATTATTTTATTTTCATGCTTGTATTGCGTTTGAAGGTCCTAGTTGGAGAAGTTTCTTGTGGCGTTGACAGTTTTACCATTGTAACTCAATATCTGTTGGCAACAAGCTGAAGAGTTGGCTAACTGACCACAATTAGTGGCATGTCCAGACCTCCTGCTCTGATTGGTTGGCTGGCAGATGAAACATTTTGTCTGTGCTCTATGCAATCCTAATGAGAGACAAAGAGGACAACAGATGAAGCAGATTGCATGCATGAGGGAGGGTTGAAATGAGAAGAAATCTCCCCCAACTGTTAAATCAACCGTCTTTTGATACTCTGAATTTTGAAAAAGAGAAACCCCCCCCCCCCCCCCTTCCCCCTCTGCACACACCACCTCCCCACAAAATGTGCAGTCGTTCACACAGGCTGTGCAAATCAGTGAACTCCACCGGCGAGCTGAGTGAATTTGACTCTGAGCACAGTTTGTTTGGCCGACTGCCCGTGAGCGTGTGAGTGTTGTCCTGGAGCTGCTGTGGGCTCATGCTGCCCACATCCCACTCCATTGCGACCGGCCCTCTTTGCTTCTTAGGACCACTGCTGGCAGCGGGACTCAGCGCTCAGTAGATGTGGACAGAGACATAACAGGCTGCAAATCCCCAACTCCCACCAGGAAAGTCCCTCTAAGATTAATGAGTGCTGCGATCTCTGCTGGCTTTATGCTTGGCCATCGAAATCATGGACCAATGGACCGCGAGATAACTTCTAAGGGATGCAGGGGGGTGGGGGAGGGTTGTTCCAGATTTTGGATGGAGTTTTTATTAAGCTACGTCTACAAAATCACTTTTTGGTTATCCTATATGGACATCATTGAAGAAAGTGTTCTGCAGCCATTTGATTAAAAATTAAAACATGAAAAACCTTTGTATGCTCTGCCCTGCGACCCGATATTTCAGGAGAAACCTAAGACAGAGGGGATAGGGTAAATAACTAATGAGAAGACTGGGATACAACACTGCCACAGGTCAGGGTTGCTTATTTATTTCTTTTCACAAGACAATCTTGGAGGTATGAATTTTCTTCTTTTCTTTAATTCCTGGGCCTCTTATGAAAACTGCCTCATTAGGCATCTAGACAAAAGAAACATTCCATTTTGTCAGGAAGTCAACCCGCACAGACACGTCCGTGGAGGGGTATGAAATAAATAAGGAAAGATTGGCAGGACTGAGTGGCTGGGTTGACATTTGCTGTGATTAGCGTTTGTAGTGGCGAATGCATTTCTGTCATCCTCTCACTCACCATCGTTGTTTCGTTCTCTTCCGCGAGCCCTCGTGTTTCAATTTTCCGTCCTGCATGCAGATAACTGTGACCTTTAGCTTTGCTGTATGAAATACAATAATAGAAGAAGAAAAAAAGAGGAAGTGAATTCACTGAAGACCACAGGTGCACTTCAAACAGCATTGGCTGGAGACTGGGGCGGGTGCCAGATGCCACCATTTATAAAAAAAACTTTAATAGCCAAAAAAGGCTGGAATATATATATATATATATATAATATATTTTTCTCTCAGAATGTCAACAATCAAAATGTAGACTCATGAATATTAATAGATACCCAGAACTCTATAATGAGGATATCTACATAATTCATGTTAATGTGTGTTCCTGCATATGTACATGAGTGTGCCCACTCCCACACCTGCTTGTGGCGTGTCTGCAGATTTGTAGCGTAGTGCGACCATTTTCGGTCTCCTCCATCAAGGGCATAATGGTGCGATCCGTCGGCTGATAATGTTGGTGTGATCCACAGGTCAGCCGGCCCGGCGCCAGAGCAGAACAGCCTCTCATGGCCCATTACAGCCTGCCTAACGACCACACTGATGACCCAAACTCTGTGGCAGGCTGTCCTCACTCTGCCTGTTTAAAACAACTGTTCACTATCCTCACCAAGGTGTACTATGAAATGTTAGATTTTTTATTTTTTTTGTCTTCGTGATGTTAGCCCGACTTTACAATTATCCAATCAGAAAGAAGTGTTGTGGCAGACGCTCTGTTACAAATCTGTCCTTTCAGTATAAAAAGCAACAATAATTAAGTACTTATTTAAAATATATATTTTTAAGGTACAGGACATAAATATTGATACAGTGTGGACTCAGGTCAAAACTGGATACAGTTCACTTTATTGTATCCTTGTTTATGTAAACATGTTTTAATTAAGCATGATCATATCAAAATCGAATAATCATAGAGAAATAAAATAAAACAGAAAAAGAATATGATTCCATACTTTTATCATAATGACAAATTTCAAAACGGTTTCTCAAATGCAGTCCTACTAATAATACAAATATTGAATTTGGATGCTAAATCCATATAAAAACGTGAGGTAATGTAAGCAGGTGAGACAGTAAATCAAAACTGAAATATAGAAATAGATGTGGCGAGTAAATGTGTTGCGAGAGTTAGTTTCATAAAAGTGTTCAATACCATGTATTTTATTTGGATATATTTGTTGTTACTGCAACGTATGAACATATCACTCTAGAAATTAAGAAATTAAGTAGACTGTTCCAAGTAAAGGACACAACGTGAGCTACATTTAGACAAAGTTGCATGAAGAGAGCTTTGGCTTAATGAAAACCTGACGTATCTCTAATCAACCCTCGCTAATTACTGTGTTTGAAGGGAACAATCGACCACCTCATGGCCACCAACAAAATGCCTTGACTTTTAAGCAATGGCCAGTAATCATTTGGCGAAACACGATGTCAAATATCAATCCCAGCAAGTCCTCCTACAAAATATGTTGTTTGTCCGTGCCCTCTAGAATGACACAGAAGAAGTGTACTTCGGCTGATGAAGTCTCCTCAATCCAAGGAAAATGAAGACACACAAATGCATATATGCCTATTTCATTATTGTATGTGCATGTCCAGACTTGGCATACACACTCCCGCACACGCGTTCAGAGACAGATGGACACGGAGAGCATTATTCTCTGAACACAATCCTCGTGTTTTTTCTAGCCAATTGCTTTTCAGACGTGTGGAGAGCAGTATGATATCTAGTAATTATATCCAGCATGTGGGGCTGAGTGAGCAACAAAGGATGTTTGCATGTTTCTTCACACACACAATATCCACCATGGGCCTTGTGTCACATTTCAAAAACTCAAGAGTTACGAGGAATTTGTGGTCATGGACTATAAGTGAAGCGGTGTCACGTGGAACAGAGTATTACAATGGCTCCTTCTTTGCCAGAATCCCTCTGATATGGATTCATTTTCTGCTCTTTCTTGGCCATGTCCAATGTTCCCTCCACTCCATCTCTGTCCCTCCCTTTCTCGTTCCTGGGCTGTTATGATATGCGTACATGTTGTACGGTGACTGGACATGACGGATGATCTCTCCGAATGAGTAATACAATCAGAGCCAAGGGGCATTGAAGGAGAGAGAGAGACAGAGACAGAGAGATACAGGACCGACTCTGGGTATCTTAATTTAGTGGGACATAATTAAAAATATGTTTGCCAGTTTTTCCTCTCCCTGCTTCTCAGTCCTGTTTTCCCTTGACAATTAAAGATTAAATCACCATCTGCAAAAAGAGGCTGGGAAAGAATGCCTGACCCAAAACTCGATGATGCTGTTGAGGGACAACATTCATGGAACTTGGACACTGTTTATTTTCTCTCCATTCTCATCCAACTATGAATTTGTTTTACAGACAGAATTACTCATTTGGTGAGCCACTGGAAACAGACACTTGACACAGTATTTGCTTTTTGTATTTCCATGCCAGAACATGAGACCCAGATCTGAGAAAATAACACCTAAACCTGGGGGTCACTAAGGTATGCACACAGAGTAAAACATTAAAGGGATGGCTCTTGTGAGTTAAGTTATAAAAGCCTGACATTATCTAAATTAAAATTCTGCAGTAGCACATTTGGTCTGTCCAACAGACCAATCTGTACACAAGCTCAGACAACTAGAATATCAAATACGCTTCTATAGAGTGCGCTGGGAACACTGTGTTCCACATCTAGCTCCAAGGTTGTTTTCTTTCACTTTTTCCTTCTGAATGCAGCTAGAGACTGACAGCAAACCTTGAACGATAATATCATACAAACACAGTGTTTCCACTCTACATTTTGTTCATCTCCCTGTGTATTCATAGGGACGATTACCATTTTCTTTGGACTGTAGCCTTCACATAAGAAAAAAGAGGATGGCTTTTTATTTGTGGAAGAGGGACAAAATGTAGTTCTGTTAGTTGGACTCTTGCAATCTCATGTACGTGTTTGAATATAATCAGCTTCCTGGAAGGAGTATTTTCTAGCGATATTGAGTCTTTATGATCTTCTTCACCCATTTCCGTGATGAAGAAAATGTTCTTTTGGATTAAACATTTTCAAGAGTAGAGAAAAAAAGAACATTTTAGTTTGTATTTGTATTTATATATACATAGACTATAAGTAGATATACAAATATATATATATATATATACACATATATACATATATGTATATACATACATACATATATACACATGTATATGTATATACATACATACATATATACATACATATATACACATACATATATATATACATACATATATATACACATACATATATATATATACATACATATATATATACACACATACATATATACACACATACATATATATATACACATATATATACATATATACATATATATATATATACATATATATATACACATATATATA